>NW_019154097.1:3657306-3844653 GCF_002288905.1 Enhydra lutris kenyoni | reverse complement strand
ACACACACACACACACACACACACACACACACACACACACACACACACAGAGGAATATTAGTCAACCATAGAAAAGAAGAAAATTCTGCTATTTGTGACAACATGGATGAACCTTGATGGCATTATGCTAAGTGAAATAAGTCAGAGAAAGATAAATACTCTGATACTCTATATGTGGAATTTAAAACAAAAACAAAGTCCCATAAAAACAGCAGATTGGTGACTGCTAGGGGCTAAGGGTAGGTGAGGAGGAGTGGGGTGAAGGTGGTCAAAGAGCACAAAGTTCCAGTTATAAGATATTTAAGTTCTGGAGTCAAAATGAACAGCATGGTGACTAGGCCTAACAATCCTGTATTGTATATTTGAAAGTTGCTGAGAGAGTAGATCTTAAAAGTTCTTACCACCAAACTAACAAACAAAAGAATTATACCTCTGTGAGGTGATGAATGTGTTAACTATCCTTATTGTGGCAATTACTTCACTATATATTTGACATATGCATATATCAAATCACTGTACAGTACACCTTAAACTCATACAACATTACATGCCAATTATATCTTAAAGATAAAAAAATCAAAAAATTTTATATGAATGGAATCATATATGTTCTTTTTTTGACAGCTTCTTTTGCTCAGCATAATTTTTTTTATTTTGAGATTTATTTATGTTTTTGCATCTACTGATGGTTCGTTTATTTTTATTGTTGAGTAGCCTTCTATTGTATGGATATTGCACAATTTGTTTACTAATTTGTTGGACATTTGAGTTTTTCCAGTTTATGGCTATTGCAAAGAGCTGTGCCAAATATGTGTGTACAAGATTTTACATGGATATATGCTTTTATTTCCTTAGTAAATATCTAGAATTGGACTTGCTGGATCCTACAGTAAATTTATATTTAACTTTTTAGGAAACTGCTAAATGCTTTCCAAAGTTGTTGTACAATTTTACGTTCCACTTACGTTAGATGCCCACATACATTTAGAGCAGACAGATATGATGTTACTGTTGAACCATTTCTAAGTCTACTCAATGATCTTCACACCTGTGCACTTTGTCACAAAGTGTAACTAGCTCAAAGCAACACATTCCCACTGCTAGATGGCTGGAGTTCTCATCTTTGAGTTGCTGATGGGAAAAGTACTTGTTTTTGAGGGGAAAGTCTCTGAAGACAAGTGTATAAAAGGCAGAAGGAGTAGGTCTAACTGAGACCATTCTCAGAAAATGAGATTTTAAAAAACTTTCTATTATGAAAAATTTCAAATATATATTAAGTTATATAAATAGTATAATGAATACCTATGTACCCATCACTCAGTTTCAATAACTATCAATTCATTGCCAGTCTTACTTCACTTAAACTTCCTCTTCCCCTTTTCTTAAAAAAATTTTTTTAAAGATTTTATTTATTTATTTGACAGAGATCACAAGTAGGCAGAGAGGCAGGCAGAGAGAAATGGGGGGGGAGAAGCAGGCTCCCCGCTGAGAGAGAGCAGAGAGCCCGATGCGGGACTCGATCCCAGGACCCTGAGATCATGACCTGAGCCGAAGGCAGAGGCTTAACCCACTGAGCCACCCAGGCACCCTCCTCTTCCCCTTTTAAGCAAATTTCTCACATTATATAATTTTATCTGTTTAATATATACCTTTAAAGGATATTATTTAAACACATAACCACAATACTTTTAGCACTTAAAAATTAAAAGTAAATCCTTAGTGTCATTCAATATTTGAGATTTTAGTGTTGAATGCATAATGGGATGGGGGAGAACCAAACAGAGGAAGAGTGAAAAAAAAATTAAAACCTGCTTTTATTTCTAGTCAAACGCAGATTCATACTGAGTAGCTGAGCTCTTTGTGATGGTCTCTCTGGGGCTATAAAACCGTTTCTTCTCAATCTTATTCCTATTTCTTTCTCCTTCTCTTCAATGTGAACACAAGGCTATCCTCATTATTCAGATCAAACCTCAATGATGAATTCTATTGGTCCCACCTTCCTTTTTGGATAATCTATGTGGCCAGCATTAAATTTGAGTCCATATTTGGCACTATTTCATCAGCTCCAGTGGGAGAGAAAATGGGGAAGGTAAAAGAATAAATTATTATTTATAAATAGAGATTTATTTATAATTTATTTATTTGTTATAAATTATTAAATTAATTATTTCTTTCAAAGCTGTGGGAAAATATTACAGGGGAACTTCAACCTACTCCATCTCTGTTGCCTGGATAACGGAGAATTACCCATGATTTCTAGTGATGTGACTTGCCTCTATTATGAGACCATGAGTCCCCCAGGGCCAGATCTTTCTGCTCAGATTAAGCCACCAGAAAGGAAAATTACCTCTATGAGACCAAATTCCATAGGGCAGAGCTTCCCCTTCAGTGTGAGGCCTGTAGGGGCAGGACACAGTCTGCTCTTTCCTCATTCCCAGAACTTTTCCTGCTATCCCAAGGCTTTCTAAGCCCTTGCAGATGTTCTGTGCTCTTATTGTGATGGAGTTTATTGGTATGTAGTCTCTAACACTTCATCTTGCTTCTTTTCTACAGTTAGAAACAAATAAGAAATTGGTTGTGGCTACAAACCCCCAGGTTGCTTGTTTATTATCAGAGCCAGTCAGATCCAAGAAGAGCAGACAGCATTCCATTTCACAAATGTAGTACCAGTAAACACTCAGAGATACTCAATTTTGTCACTGCTGACAAAACTAACAGAGAACTACTAAGGATGTCCCTGTCACAGGAGAGCTCCCAGGTTTCACAGGCAGCTGTAAACAAAAAGTATTCCTTGGTCCTTTGACCTTCACATCTACACTTTTCATTGTTCCTTACCCCCAAAATATATTCTAGATGTCTGGCACCACTCAAATTTCAAACACTCTGCTTCTTTACTCAATAGACACACTCTTACTTAATAGTGTGGGATTTAGAAAGCAGTGTCACTGTGAGCTCTGGTCCCTGGGGAGAGAGAGGGGATCAAACTCCAGCTCAGTTGTGGGCTCATCAGGAAGCAATTTTGCTAAATATGCTTTTTGTATCTGCCAGATTTTCCCCTAAGAAACATTTCCAAAAATGAAGAAAATGAAGTGTTTAAACCAGGTAAGATTTGTGCTGTAGCTTCAAGAACTGAGAGTGCGTTACATTTAATTACATTAACAATCTCCTGGCAATAAATACCATATAAACAAAACTACAGCGCTGACAAGAACCTAGCTAATTCAAAAACATTTCCTCATTTAGTAACCATTCAAAAGGTACTTCCTGAGCATTATTTTGTGCAAGGCACTTCCAAGAATATAGAGATGAATATGACCTAATTTCTACCTTAGAGGTTCATAATTTGGTAGCTCAGATATTCATTCATTTTATTCATGAACTCAACAAAGAATAGTAAAGCTCTGTTATGTATCAGGCATAGTTCTAGGGACTGAAGATGAAGTAGTAAAAACAAAAAAAAAGGACAACGTCTTTACTCTCAAAGAGTTTACACTGCTGTGGAGATAGGTGACCAAGAGATAGGCAGTAAAAAAAAAAAATTAACTAGTGCTAAGTGCTATGATGAAAATAAAACAGGTTAACAGAATAAAGAAGGTCTTGGTGGGAGTGACTACTTTAGACAGAAAAGAGGCTTCTTTGAAAAGGTGGCATTGAACGATGAAAAAGAAGCAAGCCATGCAAAGATCTGGGGCAGGCCTTGACATGAAGGGTAAAAGTCTTAAGATAGTAAAAGGTTTGTTTTTTCACTTGATTTGTAGTTTTCCTGGGTATAGATTTCTGGGTCAAAATAACTTTCATTAAGACCTTTGAAGGGATGATCCTACTAATTTCTAGGACCCAGTTGTATGGGTAGGAAATCTGGTACCAACCTAATTCTCAATTTTTGGTTGGTATCTTATTCTTATTCTTGTGAAAATTTTGAGGGACTTCTCTATACCCTTGAAGCTCTAAAATTCATGATGCTTATTGGACACTTTAGATCTGAAACTCATATCCTTTTTGAATTCTAGGAAATATTCTTTTATTATTTCTTGACAATGTTGTCCCCTCCATTTTCTCTTCCTGATACTCCTGGTAGATGAATTTGGGGGCTACTGGTTTGGCTCTCTATTAAAAAGAAGTATTTATCTCATACATTTTATCTCTTTACCTTTTTATTAGAGAGTTATTTGACTCTTTATTTCAGTCCTTTTATTAGCTTTTTAAATTTCAGCTATTTTTACTTCTCGAAATTCTTTTCTATTGCTCTTAGATTGCTTTTTTCTTTTTCCATTTTTTAGCAACCCTATTCTTACTTTATTTATGTAATTGTGTCTTCTAAGAATAGTAATAAGAATTTTTGGAAGTTCTTTTCCTTTCTCTGAATTGTGTCTTTTCTGGGGTCAGTTATTCATTTGATTTGGTTTCTTTTGGTCAATTTTGTTTCCCCAGTAGGCCACTCTCCTGAATGGGAACATGGAAGCATGTGTTTTGTGTAGGTAGGCAGTATGTGTTATTGACGGAGCTCACCTTCAGGTGCACAAGGAGCATGCAAGCACATTTAAGCCCCATAACTACCTACCTACCAACCTGCCTGCCTACATGAGTTATGCTATTTATTTATTTGAGAGAGAACAAGAGAGTGTGTACGCATGTGTTGGAGAGGAGCAAAGGGAGAGAGAGAGAATCCCAAGCAGACTCCCTGCTAAGTGAGAAGCCTGCTGCAGAGCTTGATCCCAGGATCCATGAGATCATGACCTGAGCCAAAATCACAACCAGCTAAGCCACCCAGGTACCCTGCCCCTTGAATTTAAAATAAGTTTTACTCTAAAGTGATGTGATACCCACATTAGAGGCACTAGCACTCTGAGAAAGGTTGTTAAATTTCCTTAGAAAGCAGTTCTCTTGTCTGAGACTGGAAGGCAAATACATTTGTTATTGCTATATACATGCTATAGGGGTGGCAGGGTGGTACAGAGGGCCAATTGTTGCCCACGTTGTTTTATGGGCAGTTTTGAAATTAACTATCCCAATCATTATCCCACCTACCACTTCTGTTCTCCATACCTGCTGATGCTAGCTTGGAGCTATTACCAAGCTCTATCAAGAAGAATGCATTTGCATTGAAGCTTTCACTACTCTGGTTTATCTATCAATATCATCGATCTACTTTCTGCCTTCCAAAAACTCAACACCTTGGGTCTGCTGATGGTTCATCCCCTGTCAGGGCTGTTAGGTATTTACTTCCCATTTGTACTTCTTTACAGTCATTTCATTAAGCATCTCAATGTTCTTCTTAAACTGGATGCCCAAAACAGAATGCAGTAGGCCAGATAATATTTCATACTTTCTGAAGGAAAGATTGCATGAATGACCATAGAAATATAGGAATTTATAGCAACTACTCTGCCAGCTTAGCTGCCCCCAGCATTTCCACTGACTCTCTGTTGCCTCTATCTTGTGAGAACCTGAGCAGAGAACTACATTCTCTCTCTCTGGAGACCCTCACCGCAGGTACCTCAATACTCCTGCTCTAATCTGCACTGGAGTTCTCTAGGCTTGCTATTCACCTATCTTCCTAGGACTCCCTTTCACTTGTCCCCATGTTTTCGGGTTTCTATAATCTTTTTTCTTCGTTTACTTTCTTGTTTTGCTTAAGTATACATACTAGGAGCTTCCTAAGAGGAGAGACATAATGAATGAATAAAATTTTTTGAGGCTTTACAATATGGATATTTCTTTATACTTGAATTTTATCAATAGTTTCCCTAGATTTAGAATTACAGGTTACAAGTAATTTTCTCACACACCTTTGAAGGCACTGAGATTTATCTTCTGCTGTTGCTGTTGAGAAGGTTAATGGTATTCTAATTTTTGATCCTGGTATATGACCGTTTATTCTTCTCCAGAAGCTTATGGGGTTTGCTTTTTAGTTTTAAAATTTCTTCATATGTGGCAATCTGCCTTTTAAACAGGATTTGTTCCTCTAACAGATGTCAAGTATTGTCACTGACCTTCAGATAGGTAAATAAGTAGGTGAACCTTCCTGGGCATATGGGAGACATCTTGTTTTGAAAATAAGTCTAGGCTAAATGACCTAACTTAGTACCTAAAAATACATGTTCCTAATACTGTCAGAGGCGTATTTACCTATGTCATCTTCCTGAATTCTCAAATGTGATTGTCTTCCTCACCAAGAAAACAAGAAATGTCATTTTGTTTCGATTGCTGAAAGCTATGCAGACAATAGAAAGAAAAAGAGTGTATACTAGCTTCTGGTCTCAAAGCTGAATGAACTTTCCTCATTTTCTAAAACCCCATTTACTAAATCCAGGGGATTTAGGGAAAAAAAAAACAGTGATATTTCCCATAATTAATAAGGGAGAAGAGGCAGTTTATCACTCAGATATTAATGAGAGATATACAGAAAGAAAAGACATTTTTGAATTTTCAGTCTAAGCAATAGAGTAAAAATAAAAATGAAAAGTCATTGAATTAAGTATAGGCACCACTGAAATTGCTGTTATGCAAACAAGTCTATATCTAATAAGAATGAAGGTAACCTGTATAGGGTAGCACAGAAATAAATCTTTAAGTTTCTGTTACCAAAGCTATTATTGTCTGTTGAGTGCTTTTCAAATTTCATTTCTTAGCAGCAGAATCTATATTCCAACTGAAATTTTATAGAACAGATAAATATCAAGCTGCTCTTCTTAAAGTAGAATATCAGGATGAGGGGGCCAGAACAAAACTCACCTGATCTTTTCAATCCTCCCTAGGACAGACCTTAGACTCCTCTAAGGAAACAGTTTGAAAATCATCCAGTGTTAAGTAAGGTGTTCTATTAGTCTAAGTAAAGTTTTCTTAAAGTGCTCATGAGTAATACAGGCTATGAGGAGATAAAAATGTGTCAGTGTCTAAAGCAGGGTCCTTGATCCATCCCAGAATCACTAATCAGAGCACGAAATCTTAAACAAATTGTGACTGTTGTCTACAACAGAGGTGTAAACTAGAGAGACTCCCTTGTCAACCAGCTCTGTTCTTTTCTGCTTCTGGTATTAGGAAATAGCATACCCAAAACTGCTTGAGTTTTTCAAACAACTAAAATCAGTGGGAAATGCCAGCTACTGCCATGAAAGGAAGGAAAGCATGTCTATTTGTAAAGAAGCAAAAAAATGTCTTTAACTTACCCAGAGCACAAGGACATTCAAGAGATGGTCCATGTGTGTCCGCTTAAAGGTAGACTTTCCACAGTTCTGCATTAATTTGGTGTCTGGTCCTAAGTGAAACAGGGAGACCAGCTCTTAGAATCATTGAATATACTCAGAGGATTGAAAATGGATTGAAATATACATTTATGATCACCTAATCAAACCTCTCACCAATGGCAGGGGATAATATAGGTTTGGAGAAATGCTTGCAGTTGGTGCCAATAACTAAAAAAAATGCACATTTTGTTTCTAAGGATAATCCCAACTACTTCTGCAAAATACATCAATGTTGACCCCTTTTTTTGCAGCACCTTAGGCAGTCTAATCTTCCATAGATGGGTTAAGTCAGAATAGGAGCCCCAGGTTTTTTTGTTTTTTAAGTTTTAATTTTAATTCCAATAACTTAACAAGCAGTGTTATATTAATTTCGGGTGTACAATACAGTAATTCAACACCAGGAGCCACAAACTTATCATCATCATCGTCTGGTTTATTTAGCTTAGAAAAGAGATTTTTTGATAAGGAGCTCTCCACCTTCTTTTGATGAAACCCTCTACTGGGCCAGGCTCTATTTCAAGTTTCTAATTGGGAAAGGAAGAACAGAAAAGGCAATGGCAGTGATTTCTTCTGAGGTGGAAGCTGGGGCTTTTCTGGGGCTGAGAAAGACTGTATTTCTTCACAATAGGCAGATGGTAAGTATAAGTAAAGAGTTTTAGTGGCCAATGGGACTACAGTTGGGTATTACTGACCAGAAATATGGCTGCACATAAAATGTAAGAGGTTTAGAAGAAAGTATAAGCAGCAATTTCTCTGTTTTTTACCACCTGATTGTTATTTTTACATGTACTCTAATAAAGGAATTTCATTAATGTTTATAGATGAGGGAGCTGGAACTTCCCTAATAATGTGGGCAGACACTGAGAATACAGGGCATAAGCTATGGCATTTCATGAAGGGCCTAAAGTCATGAGAAGTTTGTCTCAGAGCCTGGAAGCTATAAGGAACAGGATCTTCCAAGGGTCCTTAGAAAGAATGACCCTACCTCATGTTTCAAGAAGGATGTGGAGATCACGGTAGAACCTGGGAATCATGTAGCAGGAACAGCAACTAAATTCTGCACTGAATACTTCAAGATGGTTTTTTTTTCCTTTTTTTAAAAGATTTTCTTTATTTATTTGACAGAGACAGAGAGAGAGAAATCACAAGTAGGCAGAGAAGCAGGCAGAAGAGGAGGGAGAAGCAGGCCCCCTGCTGAACAGAAAGCCCGATGCGGGGCTCGATGTGGGGCTCAATCCCAGGACTCTGAGATCATGACCTGAGCCAAATGCAGAGGCCCAACCCACTGAGCCACCCAGGCACCCCTTCAAGATGTTCTTAAGTGTTATCAGTTCTCCTTTGCTCTCAGTTTCCCAAAGCTCCAAGAGACTTTTCACTAACATTTAAACGAAGAGTCAATTTTTGGTTTGCGCTAAATTTGTGTTGGCTGGCAACCTCACTGCCATTGCTTTAGAGAGAAACCCTTTGCTGAAAAAATGAGCTTTTTCTGAATGGCGATGTGTAGGAGTAGCTGCTGAAGTACAGTGAAGAAAATAAGTGTACTTCAAATCTTTTGAGTTTGGAGTTAGTCAGCCTAGAAGCTGTCACTATAACTCAAGAACTAATGAAAAAAGTTCCACCAAGGCCTCCCTAGACTCTCAAGCTTCTCTCTAGGGTTTGGATCTCATTATTTTCTGTAAAAGTGAGACATCTAAGATCCCCCTGTCTAAGGGTGAATTCTTTAGAAGGGGAGCTATGAGTTGAATATTCACCGTGGTAAATCTTCCTTGATGCTTTCTTCAGTGTTCACCATACTTTTACTATGGTTGTTGTCATCAATGCCCATTGTCACCAATGCCCATTATCCCTAAGGGCACAGGGTGGCGCAGAAGCTTCCTCCATCTTCCCAAACACATTAAAATCCACCAGAAAACCTTCACCAGGTATAAGGGATTATGGTTCTAAATGACATCTGAGGAGGGGCCACTGCTAATGATTCACATGTGCCTTTTCTGTGGCTTGAATCCTCACATTTTGTATTCTTCTCCATAGTGAGCACCATGTGTATTCTCTCCTGGGAGTAATCCACATATATACACTCTTCTTTCATATGTTCCCCTCTCACATGGTAATTCCATGTGTACTCTTTCTATATGTTAACCTTCTCCTGTGTCCAGATATGATTAGAAAGACTCATAAGTGCTTTATGGTATTAGAACACAAAGACTTCCTTTAAAAAGGCCGAGCTGATAATGTTGGCAGCTCATTTCTTGGGGGGGAGGGGGGTGCCTTTTTTTTTTCTTTTTCTAAGAAGAAAGGTTTTTCTTAAATATTCCATCCACTCATCTACCCATTTATCTACCTCCCTTTGTTTGTCTCAAAGCCATGGTGTATGTACATCTGAGTCCCATATTTACATCCTGGAAACTGAGTGCTCATAAATTGATCATGAATGGAGTATAGCAGTTTGGGGTCTGACTGTGACTCTCAGGAGACATACCAGTGTAAATCACCAAGCCATAGCACCAATCTGTATTCCTGATGATGCAGCCTCGGAGTAGCAGCTTGTCATGGTCCAGGGTGTAGTTTTTTCCCTTAAAAGTCAGTATTCCTGTGAATTTGTCCAACTTGTTATTGGGAGACTCACACCTCACTTTTCCTGAAGAAAAATGAAGGAGTAAGAGTCCAGGCTCTGTAATCTTAGGCCTTTCCTAACAGCAGGCTTAATAGAAAAGAGGAAAGAATACCTCTCTTTCAAAATACATACACATCTTTTTCCTATCCTCTCTCAGCTGCTGCCCACTTCTCACTAACTTCCTTTAGAAAGGCAGACAAAGATTTCTGGGCACCAAAGATGAGTAATTCTGTATGTGACATGGGTCATCCAGAGAGAGAAAAACCCACGTGAGAACTTATCACCATCAGTACTGACAGATCATATGATCTCTGAATCTGAGGAAATTAAGAACTACTTAAAGCAAATCTAGTATTTTTCTCAAAGTGGAAATAATTTGGTTTTTTTCCTGATTACTGAAGTAATATATGTTTTTTGTAAATACATATACAATACTAAGGAGGAGAAAGGAGAAAGTAAAATTGCCTGGAGATAAGTGCTATTATTCTTTTGAAGTACTTCCTTCCAAGTTTTCTATAGATGTACTTGTAAACATATATGCTTCCAAAAACAAGCTTATGTTATTTATTTATTTAAGATTTTATTTTTTTACTTGACAGACAGAGATCACAAGTAGGCAGAGAGGCAGGCAGAGAGAGAGACAGAGGAGGAAGCAGTCTCCCTGCTGAGCAGAGAGCCCCGATGTGATGCCATGCGATGCGGGGCTCAATCCCAGGACCCTGAGATCATGACCTGGGCTGAAGGCAGAGGCTTCAACCCACTGAGCCACCCAGGCGCCCCAACAAGCTTATGTTATATACACTATGCAGAGTTGACTCTTTAATAGTTTTTTTTTTTCACTTAATGATATGTTCTGAATATTTTTTTCCATGTAAAAAATATCAACTTGCATATTGTTCTTAGTAAGTTATGAAGTTAGTTAAGTTACTGTACTTTATTTAACCAGTCCTCTACTGATAAACATGTTGGGGGGGCAAACCTACTTCCTAACTCACCATCAAAAGCAGACAGCAGCCCCAGGTTATCTTCCAAGTTACTGGTAACTGAGATGGACTGCTTCACTTTCAGGTTGGTTTCACTAAAGCAAATGGCACAGAGTCACCAGAGCACAGGACACATGCACAACAGCAGCAGGGGTCCAGTTTCTCCCACTTGGTCATGGGATTTTAGAATACAGATACTGCTAGTAAAGCTTGGGCTACAGGTTTGAGCTGTGAGAGTCACATCTACTGTTCTCTCTCAAGGTCAGTATTGAGGTAGATGGCTCCACAAGGAAGCCAAGAGTTAGCCCACTCAGTCCCCTCTCCCTGCTCTCATTCCCTGCAACACACCACCTCTACTTCAACCAATCCATGAAATCTTGCTGGTCAGGTGCTCTTGATCAAACTGAAGAGACATCACAAAACAACCTGAAGGTGGCACCTGCTCCCTTCAAGAATAAGGAGCAGGTCTTGGTAAGACTGCTGCACACTTCCAAGTAAACATACTCCTCATATCATAAATAGTTATAGGACACACGAAGGAATCCCAGTTAACCACTTGTTGATACAGGAATGCATACAGACAGAAACAAAAATGGAAGCCACATTTCAAAAAGCTTGTGAGCACCAAGAGGAATAGTTGTAAGAATGCAATCGATAGAAAACCCTATAGGACAAGCTCTCTGAAGATGGCCTCTATCTTCCTAAGACCTTAGCTTTTGCATGTTAATTAATCTCTACCTTAAATCCTTTATAGAACACGGTATTTTATCAGTAAATAATTGCTCCCATGCTCATCCTCCCCACCCCCTTAACTCCCACTGGAAACTATGGAACTCTTAAAAAAAATTTCTGAAATTTTACAGTTCTATTCACCTCTTTCCTATCACTCAGCATTACTGAATATAGCCAGAGTGTCTCCAGTTTAGAGATGGAGAATATAGAGTTTATTTGTTCAGATTCTGCACCCAGTGGATGCTTGATTATTGCTGTTAGGAGCTCAGTCTTAGACTTGAGGTCCCAAGGGCCTGGCCTTCTCTTTTCGCTTATCTGGATATTTCTAGCATCTTTGGCATTTCCATCTGAGAATAAAATTCATTCTCTGCATCATGCTCTCCCTCAGTGAGATATTAAGGTGGCTCAATTGTCTTAAATGACTATCAGGAAGGGACACTTACCCATCCAGTTCTGCTGTTTCTATATATGTCAGACCATAGGGCTCACTGCTAGAGAGTAATAGCACATCAGCCTGTGGTCAGAAAAGTCAGAGAAGGTAAGGAAAGCAGGAAGGCAGACTTTTAATATTACAGTGTGACAAAAGCAATTACCTCATGAACAGGTATTCATCCTAAAAATTTTATAGATACTTGGTTTTTTCTCTTTGTCTAGGACCCTCTGCTGCTACCACATACAGCACCCCCCCGCCGCCACCCCCCAAACAAGTCATTCTTTATCTATAGCTATGGTGAGAGACAGACAAAATCAAGCTTCTTACCACAGGAGCTGTTAATCTCTGTGCAAAGTGAGGCAGAGAGAGGTCACCAAAAGCAGTGGCCACAGCAGTGCTAAAAGTGTTCCTTTGTACTCACTCAAGTCAAAAAAGAAAAAGCCACAGCCTAAAGAGGTACTCACCGTGACAGGCTGATTATTTTTTAGTTTTATTATATCTCCCACTTGAATATTCATCCATTTGTCTTCCTTTATCCTGTAAGAAAATGAGCCCTGAATGCCTGCTCTGAGAATTTCTCCACAGCCCTTCTTTGACAATCAAGAAAAGAAATAAAAAAGAGAAAGAAAAAGGCTGAGATGGAGTAAAGACTTACAGGAGAACCAAACTGGTTTGTGATGAATCCTTGCAATAATCAAGAATGGGGCCCATTTCTCTTGACTTCAGGTCATAACGATTTTCTAAAACTCTATAAAAGCACTTGTAGTCATATGCACACATAATTATTCTTTCACTAAAAGGAATATGCATACTGTAAATATGCATATATGCATATGGTAAAAAATAGTTCAACTAATACAGAAGTATATAAAAGGAAAAATTCTCCTCTCTCCCCTGATTTAAGTTCTGCTTTTCAAGGTAGCAACTGTAATTTTTTGTATTCCTTTCTAGAAAATATCAATCCAGTAATACAACACATACATTTAAAAGTTACACACTAGATACATAATTTGCTACACTTTGCATTTTTTATGTCTTGCAGAGCACTTATAGAAGATGTGCCTCACTATTTTTTTTGGCTCACTATTTTTGATAAAAATGTATTCTATCATACAGCTGTACCAATTTTATTTACTTATGTTAAAACTGGATTGTTTTATTTTTTATTTTTTTTAAAGATTTTATTTATTTATTTAACACACAGAGAGAGGAATCACAAGTAGGCAAGAGAGGCAGGCAGAGAGAGAGTGGGAAGCAGGCTCTCTGCTGAGCAGAGAGCCCGACGCAGGACTCCATCCCAGGACGCTGAGATCATGACCTGAGCCAAAGGCAGAGGCTTAACCCACTGAGCCACCCAGGAGCCCTATTTTAAAAAAAAATTTTTTAAAGATTTTATTTATTTATTTGACAGAGAGAGACAGCAGGAGAGGGAACACAAGCAGGGGAAGTGGGAGAGGGAGAAGCAGGCCTCCCACTGAGCAGGGAGCCTGATGTGGACCCTGGGATCACGACCTGAGCTGAAGGCAGCTGCTTAACAACTGAGCCACCCAGGCACCCCTGGATTACTTTTTTAAAAAAATTCAAGTTAGTTAACATATAGTGTATTATTAGTTTCAGGGTAGAGTTTAGTGATTCATCAGTTGCATATAATGCTCAGGGCTCATTATATCAACTTTCCTTAAAATTGGATTACTTTTGACCCCTCAAATCCTCATTTCCTACAAAAGGCAGATGGCAGTAGGAGCAGATTCTACAGTAGTAACTGGCTCTCTCCCTTTCCTTTTTTTGTATCTCAATTTCCCTAAATGCACAGAGGCCCTAAATCTTTCTGAGAAAGAACTAGGCAAGATAGACACAGTGCCGTGAGCATTTTGGAAATACGAGCTACCTCTTTGCAACAATTCTGTTATGCTAAGCACCCAAAGATGTGGCAAAGAGAAGGCATACCTGGATGCCATTGCTTGTTTTACCTTCAAATGAAGCCTTGTTATCTGTAGGCATGACATACATCACAACTTTGCCAGACACACAAAGGCATGGGTTTTCTCAGAATGCCTTTTCTGGGAAGATAACTTCTTTAAGAAGGGCCAAATTTCTTTTATCCAAAAAAAAAAAAAAATCTTTTATATAAATTCACTCTTTCTTTTAGACAATTTTCTTCCAATTCCTGGGTTATATTTCTTTAAATCTTTTTACAAATTCAATTTTCTCTGCCTGTTATTATTTTTAACAATATTATTTATTTATTTTTGTGGGGGAAGGGCAGAGGGAGAGGGAGAGAAAGTCTTACGCACTCTCACAACCCTGAGACTGTGAACAGAGCCAAAACCAAGAGCTGGAGGCCCAACCAACTTTGCCACCCCTCTCTGCATGTTACAACACAAATGTAAGACTTTGTTGTAAAACCACTATTTATACATCCTCCTTCCCTTGGTTTCAAGTGTCATCTTTACGCAGATAAAATCCAATACCTTTACTTATTTTGTTACTAATTTTCGAATCTGCTTTATAGTTTTGTAAGGGAGTAGCTACAAGACTTGCAGAAAAACATCTGAATAACTGTTTTGCTTTGTTTTGATGCCACATTCACTTTTGGTAGTTCTCTGGCATTCTGTCTGCCATGATTTTCACCAGTAAAATGTGGCAAGAAGGGCTACACCATTTGGGCTTCTCCAAAAGATTTAACAGCTTATATTTTATTACATAGGAGCTTCAAACTATTACCAATTTTTTTCCTGGACATTATAACAATCATGTGTCCCAAATTTAGGATAAGGAAAAATACTGCCTTCCAGTTTAAAATATTAAATCCTGTTACGCCATAAGAATACTTTCCGGGCATTGCATTCTAACTTTTGGTTTAGAAAACACAACCCGAGAGCTAGAGAAGGCAGGGGTTTGACTCCAGAGGAGACCATTCACATTACAGTCTCTTTTTTTTGTGAATAGTACCTCCTGAAGTTCTGTGACATAATGGTACCTTTTCTACTACCAACATTTAGAAATGCTAGATATGCTAAGGCAAACATTCTTTCAAAAGTAAGGCTACGCTTACCACAAAGTAAGGAACCAGGAGAAACAAAACAAGGATCTCAAATCCAAAACAGTCAGCATGTTCTGAAGCTGTTCTTGCTCTGAGTGAAGGAAGGAATTGCCAATCTTAATAATTAGTGACTTGAATTTTAATTTAGCCCACTGAGGGACAGGACATGAAGCCTTAGGATCTTGAGAGGCAATGAGTTGGAACTAAGAACCCCTCATAAAGCCAGGACTCTGAAAGGGCAACACCTTTAGGGAAAGGGTAGTCTAAAAAAAATTCAAACCACTGGCAAGAAAGTTTGTCTGTCTTACTCTGGAGGATTGAGCGTCAGACAGTAGAGAACTCCCCCTTAAGAATGTATAGACTAATGAGGTATGGGATTCAAATTTATAACTCCTCAAATTGGTCTCAGTAGGTGATATCCTTGAGTTATGTGGCAGAAGCAAACACACAACCCTCAAAAGGGATACAACCTCAACTCAGAAGATTTAGAATTCTTATAAAGAAAATTCCACTAATGATGTACTTGTAACCAAAATTATTGAGAAATGAAAATGGCAGAAATCACAACTTGCAAAACAGACAAATTTTTCAATAGCAGTTCTATTCAAAACTATGTATTCTAGAAAAAGAAAGCCACTTTCTGGAATACAGACTGAACAATCAGCTTCACTGAGTGTTCAATTAAACACTGGCTTATAAAAACTAACCAGGGCCCTACTTGTGACCTCCCACCCTAAAACCACTCTATGACAGATTCTTTTTAGTCTTACTTTTAGTCTTTTTTTTTTTTTTTTTAAGATTCTATTTATTTATTTGACACAGAGAGAGACAGGAAGAGACAGAACACAAGCAGGGGAAGTGGGAGAGAGAGAGAAGCAGGCTTCCTGCTGAGCAGGGAGCCCAATGCAGGGTTGGATCCCAGGACCTGGGGGATCACGACCTGAGCGGAAGGCATACTCTTAATGACTGAGCCACCCAGGTGCCCCTCCAATAGTCTTTCAAAACCCAAGTGCCCAAACTACTTGAGGAGTTCATTTGACTAGATCCATTTGGTCAGTAATTCCCTAGCCCTGAAAATTTCTAAGACACTGAGTTTTGTCTTTTCTTTTCTTTTCTTTTTCTTTTTATTTCCTTTCTTCCTTTCTTTTAAATTTTCTTTTTAATCACAACTGACTTTTCTGGTGGTGTCTTATGAGAGGCTTCAACAGACCAAAACACTTGAGGAAATAATCCACCAGGAATAAGAATGAGCTGTAACAATAAATAACAGGATTAGATACCCAAGAACTTCACGTAGAAGAATTATGTGATTAAAACTACAGCTCCTGGGGGTTCTGTAAGGCCACTGTGAACAAAGACTGGACTTCAATTTTGAAATTCTTCATGTTCGTGCTTATTTACAATCATGTTACTGCACACACTGGTCATTTTTTCCTGTTTTACAATCTCTATTTGTTGAATTCTTCCCATTCCTTAAGGCCTAGCACAGACATTAGCTCTTCCAGAAAGTCTTCCTTGATTCCTTTAACCAGTTATGATTTCTCATTTTTATTAATTCTTATAATAATTTTTGTATCTTTTATGATAGTTTCCATATTTTGTTTTATGTAGGAATTATGTCTGCCTCTGTATATTCCTGACAAAGTAAATTGCTTAAATTTTGTAGGACATCATCAAATATAAACACAGACTCATTGACAACACTTTAGACAGTTATCACCAAACACCACAGCAATAGGGTCAACACCAATACTTTCTTTATTTTTATTATTTTTTTTTTAGCCAATACTTTCTTTAGATTGTTAATGAAGATATGACCTGATCAAAGGTTATATAGTATAATGGCCAATAAGCCATGCCAGAATCTAATTATGTTCTAAAGACACATATCTTCATGCTGACAACTACATTAATAATAATCACTTGTATGTCGTAAATTGCTAAATACCTTAATATATATTATTTCATTTTCATTTTTGCAACATCCTCCAAGGTACAGAATATTATCTTCCTTTATAGATAAGAAATATGAGGCTCAGAGAGATCTGAGGTCACACAGCAAATTCAGTGTACGCTAGATCTAGAAACAAATTCTTATGTTCAACCTTAGGTTCTTTTCACTGTTCTGAATTACCTTTCCAAAGTACCCAACACCATCAAGCTTTAGCAAAGACAACCCTTTCCCAGAACTGAGCTACCTAAACTGGTTTCCCTATGACTTACCTGCCATTCATCACCACCAGAACAGAACGGTTGTTGACGTGATTGTCATTTTGGTGCCTTTTCTAAAATTACACAAGAAAATGTTCAGGAAATAGGCATAGAGCAAACTGCATGTAGAAGGTTAGTATTCTGAAATACTACCCAAGGTAGTACTCCTTATTTATAATTTTCCTTTACCTCCTAAGCCTTTCTATCATTAAAACCAGGGTAAGAGGTTGATTGTCTCAAAGAAGCTGCGAAAAAAGGTCAGAAAAAGAAGAGAAAAGAAAGAGACAAAATCTTGGCTTTAAATATCAAAAGCCAAAGCCTGGGGGAATGAGAACAAACATCTTAGTTAAAGCCACAGAGGAGAGAATGAAAACTGATGGACAGGACCAGAGTCCCTGTGAACACCTTGGTAGGAGCAGGGAAAAGTTAAGAATTCTCAAGCATACCTCCACTACAGTCAACACACAGAAGCTTCTACAGGAGATGCACTAAGGAAAGAGAAACAGAGGTCTTCTATTCAAAAACCAAATAGAAGTGTATGTCCTGATGCTCCCATGAATCTTCTACTTCCAGGTGAGATTACTCCCTGGGAAAAAGGCAGGACTATGAAGAGGACAGGGAGAATCTTGAATTTGTCAGCATGCTTATGCTAAAAAAAGTAAATTCTAACCCAGAAGTAACTGGGTTACCTTGAATTGGCAAGTTTAGTTTTCAGCTCTCATTAAAAAGGTTTGGAATGGTGGGGTGGTAGTTGTGAGATATACTGAGTTTAGCTGTAGAGAAATAAAGTCACATTTTGTACATCTGAATTTTGACTAAAATTTCACTACATGGCTAATTATGGATTTAAAAGAGTTGCAGAGTTAAAAAGCTAGCGTAACATCAAGCTCACAAACTTTGGTCTAAAAATCTATCCTGGCAAAATCAGAAGGACTCTCTTAGGGAAGCTGGAGGCAGGTCAAGAGGTCTGACTTCCCAAATCCCACTAGCAGGCTTGGTACTGGGGCTTCACTCTCACCGTTCTATGCCAGGCCTGCTGTAAGGAGCAAAGAGGATGCCAAGCAGCTCACTGTGAGCCAGTTTCTCCCTCCAAGACCAGGAAAGAAACTGGCCTCTGTTTATGTCCTAAGGAGTTCTAAACCCAGAGGGTTCCTAGCTGTATATACCTTACAGAAGTGAAAATTGGAATGGGAAGTAGGGAGAGCTAGAGAGGAGAAGGGGAATGTGGAAATGGGAGGAGAAAACTAAGAACAGATCAAAGAGGGAGGAGGGGACAGAAGGAGGAAGGGAACAGGAATTAAAAAAGGGAGAAGGAAGAAGATGAGCACAAACTTGAAGAAAGCCAAGTGAGGGAAGAGGTGGGTTATTAAAAAGGAGCTGGAAGAAAGCCTGAAAGGGGGCTAAATGGTGGCAGAGGAAGACAGAGAGAGGTCTTGCACTGCTACTTTCTGGCCATGCATAGACCACCAATCTTGAGGCTAAGGGAATTACATTTTCCTCTGGGATGGATAAGGAAGCAAGGAAAGGAAACATCTCTTTCCATTCAGTGCTTCTTCCTTGCACTAGGTAATTCTGGGAAGCCTTTTTTGCCCCCCAACCCAACTAGGTACAGTGAAGGACTAGGAGCCCAAAAAGCCACTTCACCACATCATCGATGGCATCCTTCACTGCTGTTATGGATAGCACCACCATCAGGGGTATCACAGTCGTGTACCATGCCAAGGGGGAGATCTGGGGAATCAACTGTGAGAGGAAAAAGGAAGAAACTTGGCTCAGAAAGCTTAAAGGACAATATATTTCCTACCAGCACCACCCACCCCCAAACTCTTTCACTTCCACAGGTTCATAAAAAATTCAACTATCCTAGTTGCTTTCCACTGTTTTGGAAATATAAGTATTATAAGTAAATATATAATACAGATATAAATATTTTGTAAACATCACCAAGAAAAAAAAAAGAGGAAAAAAAATCACCAAGAAAGGACAAAAGAATAGGAGACAGTAAGTTGCCAGCTATCTGTCCCAAATCCACTACAATAGTCTTTTTTTTTTTTTCTCCATTACAATAGTCTTGATGGGCTATTTCTCCTCTGATGATGAAGGTTCTGGTGAGAGGTAAGGGGAACTGGGAGAGAAGAGCGGACATTGGAAAACCACATCCCCTCCTTTATCCCTCAACATAAGGGGAAAAGAGACAATCCGTTCCTCTCTCCCAATTTGGTCCAGAACTGCCCTGCTTCCTCGCCCTGTGGTGATACTCGTATGTTCTAAACCATTCTTTTCCTCAGAATTCCTGAATGTTAACTTTCTGTCAGGAAGACTGGGAATGAATGAGAAATGGAGTTGTAGTTGTGGTCGGGGTGAAGAGTATGTGACCTCCTGTGGTCAAGCTGAACTGTGGCCATGCAGGCACATCCTTCCTTGGGATTCAGTGACCTTGTGTCCTTGCTTTTGTAGAGACTTATTTCATCCCACCTAATCCTGACCACAAGTACTCTATAGGATTGCCCAGACACTTTAGGCCATCCATTTGCCTGTTATTTAAAGAGACATTTCTCAGTTTAGGGAGAAGAACTGATTATGTAACCAGATCCCAGAGATAGTGATAAAATGCTCTGTGGAAAAGATCCCAAAAGTTAATACCTGTAGGAATAGCAAAATGAGGAAATATGCATTTGCAAGTCTCTGGAATTGTTCAAACAGGTTCAGGGGCAAGAAGTTAAAGACACTGTATCTTGAGGTCTTGATGGTATTGTTCTGTGAGTAAAAGAAAACAAGCACAATTAGAGGAACAAAAGCCCCCACCTCCCAGTTTTAACAAAAAGCACCAAGACCACTCCTTGAAACAGAAAAAGTCTTAGTTCTTCTACCATGGGGTGAGGGGGAGGGAGGGAAGAAGTGTTTGTCTCACACTTTTCTTGGAGACCTAGAGAATGCAAGAAGGTAAGTCTGATCAATATGGGACTTTTTTGAGGCATGGAATTCTTTGTTTATTGATGTTATTAATAATAATGATGGGGCGCCTGGGTGGCTCAGTGGGTTAAGCCTCTGCCTTCGGCTCAGGTCATGATCCCAGGGTCCTGGGATGGAGCCCCACATCAGGCTCTCTGCTCAGCAGGGAGCCTGCTTCCCCCTCCCCCTCTGCCTGCCTCTCTGCCTACTTGTGATCTCTGTCAAATAAATAAATAAAATCTTTAAAAAAAAAAAGAAAAAATGATAATAAAATCAACAATAAAAGCTTACATTTATTGAATACTTACTACATGCAAGGCACTGTTCTAAGCATTTTATATGTAGCAGCTTATTTATTCCTCACAATAACCCTATGAGGAGAGGACTGTATGATCACTTTTTGAGGATGAGGAAATTGAGGCACTGAGGTTATTTGCCAAAGATCACACAATCAGTTGCAGAGATGGTACTGTGCTGTCCCCTGAGCCCCAGTTCACTTGTATAGCTATCCAAATGCCTTCTTTTCATAGATTCAGAGATCCTTCAGTGTCATCTTACCTCACCCACTAGTCCTTCTCAGCCCTAAATAGTAGGCAAGTCTGCCATTTATATTAGCTCTACTCCAGAGCTCTCAAATGAAGTTTTTCTAAGCCTGGCAAATTCAGTTTGGTGTACCTTTATGTACTGTTTTCAATGCTGAAGGATATCAGGTGCCAAAAGCAAATTACTCTTTCAAGTTGAGCCCACTGAAGATTCCCATACTGATCCCTGTCAGCATTGGGAAGTCACTTGCCTTTTAACTGTCTTGACAGCCTGAATAGTTTTGGTTTACATGTGAGTTAGGATTTTGCTGAGTGAAAATGGGAACTTGCTACCTCTTCAATTCTGACTTCAAGATGACAGGATCATCTTATTTTCTACCTTTGGGTCTTCGATCATTTGACTTAAGACGTCAGAGCTTGAATGTAAGAGCTCAAGAAAAGCAAAAGAATAACAATTTTAACCAAACAATTTCCTAAAGACAGGCTTCTCCCCTACCTCCTCCATCTAGAAGGCCAAAACAAGAGAAAAAATCCACATGCAGTCCTGGAGTATAAATATTGCTCAAGTATGAAAAATCTTGCTGGACTCTGCCTTGGGAAAGCATCAGAGACCTTCTCTTGGAAAACCATTCAGTCCTAAGTCTAAAACTTGCCCAGGAAGACTAGATAGGCTCTTCGGTCAAGACATGTCTTTCTATTTTCCTAAGGAAGAGAAGGTAGTCATAGACCTTAGGAGTTTAGAGATCCAAGTTACAACTAAGATTTCCTTGGTGTTTTCTCTATGATTTTCTAGTTTGTAATCAATCAAACACTATAGATTTCTCAAGGCTTCTTCTGTTCATAGCCCTATTCTGGGCTATACTAGTAGAGGCTGAAAAAAATTAAACAATATCTATCCCAGAGAAGCTCATAGGTCTGTCTTGAATGAAGTTCTAACTAAATGATTTCTATTAGCCATTCTAACTCTGAGAAAATGTTCTTCTAACATAGAAATAGCTTTCTTTGATCATGAGATACTCTAAATTTTTCAGTGTCTAAGTACAGAAGGTTCTGAAACTTGGAACCAAAGACCTTTTCTGATCTTCAGCCTTACTGAAGTAGCAAGCCTTCACTACTGATTTTCCATTTGATTTTATAACTAATTATCGTATTTCAGGTTTCTACCCACTTAGTAGCATTTGTTTAGTAAACAAAGACAAAAGCCTTGCAGATTCTATATCAAGACAGAAATATCAGTATTTCTTTACTAACTTGGCAACCAGAGTGTTCTGTTCTATGTCAAACCAGAAGGAATATCTAAAGAATGTAGAACATCTGTTTAACTATGAATTTCTTCAGTGTTCAGTTCTTTTTTGGCAGAGGTGACAAAATTTAAGCATGATAGAGGTGGTGGATTTTGGTTTGGGCTGTTTATTTAGGTAGTAAAACCTGACTGTTGGCTAAATGAGGGAATAGAGGAGAACATAAGGCCAAGGCCACAATGGGAATCAGAAGTTAGAGGCTGAGAAGAAGAAAAGGAATACGACTGGAAAAGAGTAGAGAACAGGAGAAAAATCAGTAATTGGCCATGGATATGAAATGGTTGTTAAATACATAAGAAAAGGTAAATTCAGTAAATTTATCAAATGCCATTTTATGTGCCAAATATTGTGATGCAAACTGTGGATACAGAGATGAATGAAACTTGTACTCTTTCCTCAAGAAGCAATAGTTTCTTGCAGAAAGAGAGACAGTATTATTCACAACTATGTCTAACTCCCACAAGCACCATGTAAAGTGAATTAGGCCCTTTTCACAGATGAGGAAACTCAAGAACAGAAAGGTTAAAAAACATAACTAAAGATGCAAAGTTAGTAAGGAGTAGAGCTGTGCTCAAACTCAGGTCTGTCTGATGTCAAAATCTAGTTTTATTGCATTATAATGTCTCTCATAAATGTCTAGAAGATAGAAAGGGGGAAAGAAAATCTGCTCCCATGGCCATACCCTGAACACTGTTATTATCTAGAACCTCTCTAACTCAGAAATCATAAACTAATGTCCTACAGAGACTACAAATATGTATGGCTATATATGTATTTATATACCTACAGCTATAGATAGATAGATAGATAGATAGATAGATAGATAGATAGATAAATAGATAGATATAGCTGTACATGCACAAAATAACATGTATAAAAACATTGCTTGTAACTGTAAATGACTAGAAACAACCCAAATGCCAATTTTGAGAAACTGGTTACATAAACTATGCTAAATCTACATAAGAAATACTATGCAGGTGAAAAAAGAAAAGAAGGAAAAAGTTATTATGAAAACATCTCCAGGATATCTGTAAAGCTTCTGAACAGTTTAAGAAAGCGGCTTTGCTTTATTTACACAAAGAAGCACTGATGAATATACAAGAAAGTAAAATGAATAGTTCTCTACAGGGAGCAGTGGTGGGCAAGGATAAGTGCTGGAATATGAATTTGAAATATATATCTCTTTATGAGTTATTAATAAGTAAGTGAAAAATGAGCAACCTAATAGAAAATGGGCAAAGAGGTAGTTTCCATAAAAAGAAATACAAAAGGTTAATTAGCATGAAAAGATTACTGAACTCACTTGAAATTAAGAAAGGATAGATAACAAAACATCATTTTTCATTCAAGAGCCCAGCAAAGATGAAAAAGATTGATAATACCTAGTCTGGCAGCAATATGGAAAAATGAGCAGTCTCTACTGTAAGTGGAAATATAAGTAGATATAATCTTTTTAGAGGGAAGTCTGGCAATATGCATCACAATTTTTAATGTGTTTTTCCTTTGACCCAGCCAATTCACTTCTAGGAAATTTTCATAAGATATATTCACACAAGGGGTGCCTGGGTAGCTCAGTTGGTTAAGCGTCCAACTCTTGGTCTCTGCTCAGGTCATGATCTCAGGGTCCTGAGATAGAACCCTGCCTTGGGCTCCCCACTCAGCAGGGAGTCTGCTTCCCCTCCTCTCTCCTTCTGCCCCCTCCTCCTGCTCTTGCACTTTCTCTCTCTCTCTAAAACAAAAATGTCTTTTAAAAAAAGATATATTCACACAAATGTGACAAAGTTTATGATTAATGGTGTTCATTCAGAACCCTTTATCATACAAAACACTGGGGACTATTTTTTTAGAGGGGACACCTGGATATGAATGGAGGCATTTTATTTTTTTTAAGGTTTACTTATTTATTTTAGAGAGAGAGAGAGTGTGTGTACATGAGCCAGGGGAGGGGCAGAGAATGAGGGAGAGAGAAAATCTCAAGAAGACTCTGCCCTGATGTGGAGATCAGTCTCACCACCCCAAGATCATGACCTGAGCCAAAACCAAAAGTCAGACACTTAACTGACTGAGCCGCCCAGGCACCCCTGAATGGACACATTTTAAATGTTCATCAATAGGAGACTGGTAAAATAAATTAAGGTATATTGAAAACAGTGAAAAACCATTCCACTGTTAGATCTGTGTATTATTACAGATCTCCAAGTGGAAAAAAAGATTGTTGAACTACGACTTCATTTGTGCAAGAAAAAAACTACAGTATTTCTTTTCTAGAAGTTATATATGAAACCCAAAATCTGAGATATATTCTTTCCTGAGCCTAGGTCACCAGAATTAATTTTGGTTTCTGAGCCCTCACTACACCAGCCCTCATTGTATAGGAGCTTGAAAGAAAGTAGAACCTATGTTGTAGGATCTACATCTGTAATGAATTCCTGCCCTACTCACAAAGGGGAATATTAGAGGAGAAAACTAACCCCCTGAAGTAACTAGAGGCCTGATACTCACGGGATATCCAAAGGTAGAGTTGAGTTCTCTGCTATTAGCTTGCAGATATCTCACTTGTTCTGAAAAAGAGGAAAGAAATGATGAGAAGGATAATCCTCTAATGATCAGCCTGGGATGCTGGCTGCTAGTGAAGACTTCACTAGATCTTCACACTTTCTCGCTGAGGAGGATTATGTCTACAAATGGGGCTTTTGTCTCTATTAGAAGAATCAAGATGGAATAAAAATGGAAATCCTCAAGTGTTAAAGCGTTCTGGAGGCAAAAGGACCAGAAACTTTCGAGGTGTTTTGTACCGTGAATGTCTCTCAGTAATAATCCTAGGTGATGTCTCCACAGACAACAGGATGGCTGTACCAACATCACTGCTAAACACAGAAACCCAGCCCTCTCCAATTAGTCAATCCCAAGACCTTATTTTAAGGTATTTGAGGTTCTTTCCAAGGCAGCTTTTCCTATACTTACTTAATGAAATTTAAATCAATACATCATTATTAGGCAGCTATTGTACAGAGGCCAGTGTGTTTGATCTTGTGGGGGGATAAAAAGATGAGTAAGACACAGTCCCTGACTTCAAGGACCTGCAGTTTGGTAGTAGTGAGCCTGATAACTATAACACATGACAAAACCATCACATCAAAACGCATGTTTTATGAACTATTACAAACAGTGAGCCCAAGGCACCTGGGTGGCTCATCGGTTAAGCAATTGCTTTTAGCTCAGGTCATAATCTCAGGATACTGGGATTGACTCCCACATTGGGCTCCCCCTGCTCTGTGGGGAGCCTGCTTCTCCTCTCCCACTGCCTGGCACTCACCCTGCTTGTGCTCTCTCTGTCAAATAAATATAATCTTAAAAAAAATAGTGACCCCATTATTGTGTTATGAAAAATTTTTTGTGTGTATTTCTATCTTCTGTTTTTATTTTTTTAAACATTTAAAAATTTAAATTAATTTAATTAACATATAATATATTATTGGTTTCAGAGATACAGGCCTATGCTTCATCAGTTTTATATAATACCCAATGCTCATTACATCACATACCCTCCTTAATGTCCATCACCCAGTTACCCCATCTCTCCACATCCCCTCCCTTCCAGCAACCCTCAGCTTTTATCCTATGATTAAGAGTCTCTTATGGTTTGTCTCCTTCTCTGGTTTAGTATTGCTTTCCTTTTTCCTCTCTTCCCCTATGATCCTCTGTTTTGTTTCTTAAATTCCACATACCAGTGAGATCATATGATAATTGTCTTTCTCTGATTGACTATTTCACTTGACATAATACCCTTTAGTTCCATCCACGCCATTGCAAATGGCAAGATTTCATTTTTTGATGGCTGTGTAATATTCCATTGTATGTATATACCACATCTTATTTATCCACTCATCTGTCAGTGGACATCTGGACTCCTTCCATAATTTAGCTATTGTGGACATTGATGCTATAAACATTGGGGTGCAGGTGTCCCTTCTGGTCACAATATTTATATTCTTTGGATAAATACCTAGTAGTGCAATTGCTAGATGGGAGGTTAGTTTATTTTTAACTTTTGGAGGAACCTCCATACTGTTTTCCAGAGTGGCTGCACCAGCTTGCATTCCTACCAACAGTGTAAGAGGGTTCCCCTTTCTCTGCAACCTCACCAATATCCTTTGCCCTGAGTTGTTAATTTTAGCCATGGTGAGGTTGTATCTCATTGTGGTTTTGATTTGTATTTTCCTGATGATGACTGATGTAGAGCATTTTTTCATGTGTCTATTGGCCATCTGTATGTTTTCTTTCGAGAAATGTCTGTTCATCTCTTCCGCCCATTTCTTAACTGGATTTTTTTTTTTTTTTGGCTATTGAGTTTGATAAGTTCTTTATATAGTTAAGTATTAAGTATATGACAAGTCATTTGCAAATATCTCTCCTATCCTACAAGCTGCCTTTTAGTTTTGTTGACTGTTTTCTTTGCTGTGCAAGTTTTTTTTATCCTGATTAAGTTCTAACAGTTCATTTTTGCTTTTTTTCCCCCTTGCCTTTGGAGAGGTGTCTAACAAGAAGTTACTGTGGCTGAGGTCACAGAGGTTGCTGCCTGTGTTCTCCTCCAGGATTTTGATGGTTCCCTGTCTCACATTTAGGTCTTTCATCCATTTTGAGTCTGTTTTTTTGTATGGTATAAGGAAATGGTCCAGTTTCATTCTGCTACATGTGACTGTCCAATTTTCCCAATACCATTTGTTGAAAAGACTGTCTTTTCTCTATGTGAATATTCTTTCTTGCTTTGTTGAAGAAGACTAGTTGACCATAGAGTTGAGGGTCCATTTCTGGGATCTCCATTATGTTTCATTGATCTATGTGTGTGTGTGTTTGTGACAGTACCACATTGTCTTGATGATTACAGCTTTGTAATAGAGCTTGAAGTCTGGAATTGTGAAGCCTCCAGCTTCGGTTTTCTTTTCAACATTCCTTTGGCTATTTGGGGTCTTTTCCAGTTCTATACAAATTTTAGTTTGTTTGGTCCAGATCTGTGAAAAATGCTGATGTTATTTTGATAGGGATTGCACTGAATGTATAGATTGCTTTGGGTAGCATAAACATTTTAACAATATTTGTTCTTCCTAACCATGAGTTTTTCCATTTCTTTATGTCTTCCTCAATTTCATAAGTATTCTATAGTTTTCAAAGTACAGATCCTTTACCTCTTTGGTTAGGTGTATTCCTAGATATCTTATGGGTTTTGGTGCAATTGCAAATGGGATCGATTCCTTGATTTTTCTTTCTTCTGTCTCATTGTTAGTGTATAGAAATCCAACTGACTTCTGTGCATTGATTCTATATCCTGTGACTTTGCTGAATTCCTGTATCAGTTCTAGCAAATTTTTGGTGGCATTTTTTTTGGGTTTTCTATATAGAGTATCATGTCATCTGTGAAACATGAAAATCTGACCTCTTCTTTGCCAATCTGGATGCCTTTTCTTTTTCTTGTCTGATTGCTGAGGCTATGTCTTCCAATACTTGTGCAACAACAGTGGGGAGAGCTGACATCCCTGACATGTTCCCGACCTTGGGGGAAAAGCTCTCAGTTTTTCCCCACTGAGGGTGACATTTGGTGTGGGTCTTTCATATATGGCTTTTATGATATTAACGTATGTTCCCTCTACTCCTGCACAGTGGAGAGTTTTTATCAAGAAAGTATGATATATTTTGTCAAACGCCTTTTCTGCATCTATTGAGAGGATCATATGGTTCTTGTCCTTTCTTTTATTAATGTGGTATATCACATTGATTGATTGATTTGCAAATGTTGAACTACCCCTGCAACCCAAGAATAAATTCCACTTGGTCATGGTGAATAATCCTTTTAATGTACTGTTGGATCCTATTAGCTAGTATCTTGGTAAGAATTTTTGCATCCATGTCTATCAGGGATATTGGTCTGTAATTCTTTTTAGTGGGATCTTTGCTTGGTTTTGTGATCAAGGTAATGCCAGCCTCATAGGATGAGTTTGGACATTTTCTTTCCATTTTTATTTTCTGGAAGAATTTCAGAAGAATAAGCATTAATTCTTCTTTAAATGTTTGGTAGAATTCCTCTGGGAAGCCTGGGAATCTGGCCCAGAACTCTTGTTAAAGGAAACTAGATTCCCCTCCCCCTCCTCAGGAGCTTTGTACTGTCACTTTGCCATCACTCAATAAACCTTACTTTGCTAAAGACAAAACAAAACAACACAAAACTTTGCTTTGCTGCCACAAAAAAAAAAAAAAGAAAGAAAGAGAGAAAGAAAATAGCTTCCAAAATAAGACAGTAAAACTTACATATATATAAAAATAAAATATAATAAATTAAAAGGAAACAAAAATAAAAAATATAACATACATATAAAAATAATAATTAAAAAGGAATAAAAAAGAATTGAATAAATAAGAAAATAACCCCCAAAATAATACTATAAGACTAAAGAATAAAAATAAAAAGAATACCATACACTGTTTTCCCCAGGAGCTGAAACTTTGCAACCTTCTGTGATCAGTAAACTTGGTATGATCCAGTTGTTTGTGCTGGTCTTCTGGCAGAGGGGTCTGTTGCACTGATTCTCAGATGGACTCGCCCTATTGAAAACGTGCCTCCCTTGCACAGAGGCTGGGCTCAGTGTAAGCAAATCTGGATTCCACTCTGTAGCACTGTTTTGCTCCTGAAGGCTTTCAGCACTGATGGGTGGGGTGAATATGGTGGCACCCCACTCTCTAGCCCCAAGCTGGAAGTTTGCACCCCCCATTCTTCAGTGAGCCTTCATAGAAAAGCAACCAATCACTCTTGTCTCCCTGGTTTCCGTCAGAACTCAGTGTTCACCTGCCCTGTGACTGAGTTGTTTTTATCTCAGGCCTGTGACTAAATTTCAAAACCCCCAATTTTATGGATTCCTGTGGAGTAGACCTCCACTGTTCCTCTTGGGGGAGGGAGGAGGGTCTCACTACCTTCTGCCTTTTGCTGGACCCCTCCCAGGAAAGTGATTGTGCAACCATGTAACAGTTCACAGTTTATGGCAATGTAGAGCAGAAAGACAGCACCTAGACTTACTGTTTTCAGCCTGCTTCCCCACTCCTACATCTGTGAACTCTGCCCCACTCAGGCACGCCCCATTCTTCTTCTGACCCTGGGGTCCTGAGACAATGCTGTCACATTCTGGAATGTTTCACCACCTAAGCACCTTTAAGCCAGGACATCCCCACTGTAGCAGACTTCTAAGAGTTCCAATTCTGCACTCCACTATTTATAATACTTTGCAGTAGCCTCTGTAAGCAGACTCCCTCCTCTATGCCATATCCTCAGCTGTATCACCCCTGATTCAAGTCTCTGCAGTTCCTACCTTCCAAAAGGTAGATGGCTCTTCTACTTGTAGACTTGCAGCATTTCTTTTCTCAGATCTCTGATTGATTTCTCAGGTATTCAGAATGATTTGATAACTAGCTAGCTGTATTTGAGGGATAAGACTTAGGGTCCCCTGCTCCTCGACTATCTTAATTCATCCTTTCCACTTTTGTTTTTTAAAAGATGGGGCAGCGGGAGGCGGGGAAGGTCTCAAGTAGGCTCTACACCTAGCATGGAGCCCAATGTGGGGCTTGATCTCACAACCTGAGATTATTACCTGAGCCGTTATCAAGAGTCAGATGTTTGGGGTGCCTGGGTGGCTCAGTGGGTTAAGCCTCTGCCTTCAGCTCCCGTCATGGTCTCAGGGTCCTGGGATCAAGCCCCGCACTGGGTTCTCTGCTCAGCAGGGAGCCTGCATCCCCCTCTCTCTGCCTGTCTCTCTGCCTACTTGTGATCTCTCTCTCTCTCTCTCTCTCTGTCAAATAAATAAATAAATAAATAAATAAATCTTTTTAAAAAAGAAAAGAAGGGTGCCTGGGTGGCTCAGTGGGTTAAAGCCTCTATCTTCAGCTCAAGTCATGATCCCAGGGTCCTGGGATCGAGCCCCGCATTGGGCTCTCTGCTCAGCGAGGAGCCTGCTTCCCCCACCCCTTACCTGCCTCTGTTACTTGTGATCTCTCTGTCAAATAAATAAATAAAATCTTAAAAAAAAAGAGTCAGATGCTTAACCAATTGGGCTCCCTAGGTGTCACTAAATCATTTTTTTTTAATTAACATATAATGTATTATTTACTTCAGGGGTACAGGTCTGTGAATCATCAGTCTTACACAATTCACAGCACTCACCATAGCACATACCCTATCCAATGTCCATAACCCAGTCACCCTATCCATTCCCCCTTAACCCCCAGCAACCCTTAGTTTGTTTCCTGAGATTAAGAGTCTCTTATGGTTTGTCTCTCTCCCAATCCCATCTTGTTTCATTTAAATCATGTAACTTTTAATACAGGATAGCAAGTCTTTTTTTTTAATTGTGACAAACATGCTATATTAATCTAAGATATCAACAACAGAGGGTACTGATATGGGTATTTGGGAACTGTCTGTACTATTCTGGTACTAATTCTATAAATCTATTTATTTATTTACTTTTTTAAAAATTTCTTTTCAGCGTAATAGTATTCATTGTTTTTGCACCACACCCAGTGCTCCATGCAATACGTGTCCTCCTTAATACCCACCACCTGGCTCCCCCAACCTCTCACACCCCGCCCCTTCAAAACCCTCAGATTGTTTTTCAGAGTCCACAGTCTCTCATGGTTCACCTCCCCTTCCAATTTCCCTCAACTCCCTTCTCCTCTCCATCTCCCCATGTCCTCCATGTTATTTGTTATGCTCCACAAATAAGTGAAACCATATGATAATTGACTCTCTCTGCTTGACTTATTTCACTCAGCATAATCTCTTCCAGTCCCATCCATGTTGCTACAAAAGTTGGGTATTCATCCTTTCTGATGGAAGCAATTTTTTTTTTTTTTTTTAGATTTTATTTATTTATTTGACAGGTCACAAGTAGGCAGAGAGGCAGGCAGAGAGAGAGGGGAGGAAGCAGGCTCCCTGATGAGCAGAGAGCCCGATGCGGGGCTTGATCCCAGGACCCTGGGATCATGACCTGAGCTGAAGGCAGAGGCTTTAACCCACTGAGCCACCCAGGTGCCCCGCAAGTCTTTTTTTTAAAAGTCTTCTTGGCTCTTCTTCTTTCTCTTCTGATAAACTTCAGAATAATTTTGTCCAGTTTCCTCAAGACTGAGAGGCAGAGCTACGTCCCATGGGAGAAACAGTCAGGTCTGGGAAATGATATTACATTTCTCAGGAGCATAAGATCATAGACTTCTAAAAAAGTTTTCATTTTAATTCCAGTTAGTTAACATGCAGTGATATATTAGTTTCAGGCATACAATATGGTGATTAAACAATTGCATACATTATCCAATGTCATCACAACAAGTACACTCCTTAATCCCCATCACAAATTTTACCCATCCCCCTCCACCCACCTCCCCTCTGGTAACCATCAGTTTGTTCTCTACAGTTAAGAGTCTGTTGATTGATTTCTCTCTTTTCCCCTTTGCTTATTTGTTTTGTTTCTTAAATCCCACATATGAGTGAAATCATATGGTATTTGTCTATCTCTAACTTATTTTGCTTAGCATCTCTGGCTCCAAATAGCACAGATTTCATTGTTTTTTTTTTTTTCTGGCTGAATAATATTTCACTGTATATGTATACCACATCTTTTTTATCTATTCATCAGTTGATGGACACTTGGGCTGCTTCCATATCTTGGCTACTATAAATAGTGCTGTTATAAACACAGGGGTGCATGTGTCCTTTTGCACTGGTGTTTTTGTGTTCTTTGGATTAATAGCCAGTACTGCAATTGCTGGATTGTAGGATAGTTTTATTCTCCAGCCCCCGCCCCTTTTTAAGTAGGTTCTATGTCCAGCAGAGAGCCCAGTGTGGAGCTTGAACTCATGATCCTGAGATCAAAACCTGAGCCGAGATCAAGAGTTGGACGCTTAACTGACTGAGCCACCTAGATGCCCCAGGGTAATCTGTTTTTTAATTTTGAGGAACCTCCATACTGTTTGTTTTCTAGAGCAACTAGACCAGTTTGTATTCCTACCAACAGTGTACGAGGATTCCTTTTTCTCCACATCCTCGGCAACACCTGTTGTTTAGATCATAGACTTTTCAAATATAGCTGAGGAGATTATAAGGCAATGATAAGGCAGGGACTTTCATGGTTCTTCACATATTATCTTATTCCTCCTTTGTCCATCAGCAAAAATGCTAAAAATCAAGAAGTTATAACATGAGTAAATTTCTTATAGAAATTTATAGAAATACCTAATGGGCCAAAATCTGCACATTGGGCAGTACAAAAATAGAGAATTATGAGGAAATTATGAGGAGGTCTGCACAAATTATAGGAAAGGTAAAACTGGGATTTTTAGTTAGTTTTACCCCAGGATTTGAGAGATTATACAGATTAAGTGGCACGGAGTTGACATTTTTGCACTGTTAGTCCCCTACTTAGTGACATACTATATATCCCTGTGAGGAAGATAGTTGTTGGTGTATCCCTGAGAAGCCACTTTTTGGTGCATTATTATTTTATCTGTATAGTTATTTTGCTAGCAATATCTATGAGTCTTCCTTGGCCTAGGTTTACGATCCAGCTATGCACCCCTAGTATGTTCTACCAAACTAGTGCATTTCTTTCACATTGTTTAATTCTGGTGATTACTAGGATTACGTGAATGAAGATGGGTAAAGTTGAAAGGAACTGATAGGATCTTTTGTTGGGCCTTGTTTCGACGAGTTAGTGGCGTGTTTACAGCCTTGTGATACAAGAGCTTCAGCTAACCATTATAGCTTACGTTATTTGAAGAAGTGGAACATGTATGGCTCAGATAATTTAGCTGCATCTAGGATTTAGAGTTGCTAGTTGGCCTATGCAATTTGTGGAGGGACTTTTCCAGGGGCCCAGATAGTTGCCTGATTAGGGCAGAGTATCAAGGAAGCATTGGTATTTCTACCAGTGTTGAGCTTATTTAACCCCTGAGTAGGCTAATATACTATGTTCATACTCAATCAGCTTAGGCAATAAGTAAAATCAGTCTCTCCCATGCCATTTGCCCCTCTAACTATACCCAACCAACCAGCACAGCCTCTCCATTTATTAAAAAAATATGTAACTCTCCATGAAGTTCTAGTATTTTCTTATTGAATCTTATATTGCTTATTAAATTTAATCCTAGATATTACTGATTATTTTTTAATTTACCAAGGATCTAAATAGGTTTTTCCAGCAACTCATCTGGATGCAGAGGGCTATTCTCTCTAAGCCCACCAGTCCCAAGATACACATGGAGTCCAGGCTCTGCACAACAAAATAATACATACCTTCCTCTTTGAGTTTAAGAGTAAAGTAAAGCAGGTAGATCCCAAAGTTCAGAGCCTGAGTTGGTGGAGATAGACTGAGACTCCAAAGTGGGGGCAGGAGTAAACTTCACCTAACCTTCATCTAGTCTGTTTGATATCACATCTTCCATGAAAGAAGGGAAAGGAGAAAAGAAAATAGGATTTCCAAAAGGAAGGGAAGAGGAATCAAGGCTACAAAGTAAGATTTCAGAAGATGCGTCTAAAAAAGGAAAAACAGGAATGAGGAGAAAAGTGGTTGAAATGTCAGTTGGCACAACCATTTAGGAGAAGAAACTCAAAGTCTGAGACAGAAGACAAGCCTAACAAAAGAAAGTAGTCAGTCGTATTTGAGACAATAAAGGTAGGCAGGCAGTTTTCAGACTGGATAATAAAAGATTAATTCAAGATTCACCAAAACGACCACGACAATGACGACAACAACAACAAAAACAACAACAAAAACCAATTTGCTAGGGCTTGTGACTACTGTTGAGAAAAGACTGGAATGACTAATTGCTTACCTCATTACTTGTTAACTCAAAGTTTATTTCTGTTTGGCTGAAACAAGAGTGACAAAATGTGAATTATGGATGAGAGGTTAGAACAACAGAAGGCTAGAAATTAGATTAGACAAGGAGAGTCTAGAAGACAGTCTAGTTGAAGAGGTCCTGACTATGGAATTCAAGGGCATAAATACCTACCTCAGCCTCTGGTGACTGGAAAATGCATCCATCTTTGGTAACTAAGGGTTGAGTCTACAGAATATTGACTGAAGGCCTGGTTTCACAGGGACCTGTGTTGAGATCAGAGCTGGGCTGTGGGTGGTAAAATAATTGAACTGAAAGGGCCAGACATCTTGGTGAAGCAAGGCAACTCGGTATTATAAAATGCGAACTGGACTTAGAGTTTAAAATCACGGTAGCCTCCAACAGTGGTTAATAACATGAGCAGTTGAGTCAGGCTGCCAAGGTTTAAATATCAGTTCTCCACTTACCAGCTATGTAGCCTTGAGGAAATCACTTAACCTCTCTGAGACTCATTTTCCTCATCTGTAAAATTGAAATGATAATAATATCTACTCATAAGGTTATTGTGAGGATTAATAAATTAAGGCATACACAGTATCATTTTAGAACAATTCTTTTTTTTTTTAAACTATTTTATTAATTGGAGCACCTGAGTGGCTTAGTGGGTTAAAGCCTCTGCCTTTGGCTCAGGTCATGATCCCAGGGTCCTGGGATTGAGCCACAAATCGGGCTCTCTGCTCAGCAAGGAGCCTGCTTCCTCCTCTCTCTCTGCCTGCCTCTTTGCCTACTTGTGATCTCTGTCTGTCAAATAAATAAATAAAATCTTTAAAAAAAAGATTTTATTTATCTATTTGACACACACAGAGAGAGAGAGCACACACAGGGGAAAGGAAGAAGCAGACTGCCCACTGAGCAGGGAGGCCCATACTTCCTTTTGAACTTTCAGCTATCTCCTGTGGATGTACAAAGCTAATCTAGTCAGTAAAGAAAGAAGGGTACAAAAGCCACAGTCTACTGAGGGGAACTCTACTCAAGCCCTTGGTGGGATGGTAGTAGAAGAAAAGTGTCAAAATAGAAGAAGCCTTTGTCTAACAGTGCTAGTATTTTGATTCAAATGCCAGGGTGAAAAAGTTAGCTCTTATTCAGTCTTGATGTAATCCAACCTCAGGTTATAAGGGTTAAAGCTACGGAAGACTGGAGATTAGTCTAGACAAGGAAATGGCAGAAACTAAAAAGGAAAATGAGCTCTGTTAAGAGGGAACTAGAAAAAGAGGCACACTGAAAAGTAAGTAACCAGGAGGAAGAAGGAGGAAGCTAGAAAAAGGGAAGAAGGCCATTGGTCAGGTGGCAATCAGGTTTAGGAGGATCTTAGCAAGTATCTCCTTGCTCATAGTGGGAACTCAATCACAAATGGAATTTTCCAGCTAAGAAAGAAAAACAGTGAGATGATTTTTAGGAGTACAAGTCTCTAGCAGATTAGTTAGGCCCTCTCTCCTTACACCACCAAACTCCCAACTCAATTAAGTCCACGTGCTAGTGGGAGAAACTCAGCAATGGCCCCTTGTAGTCATTCTAGATCAACAGGTCTAGGTGATTTCACCCAAGTCACATAATGCATGTGACTAAAATTTTTCCATCTCTGAAAAGTGAGGAGAGCTGCCAGAGGAAGGATAATTGGCCAATTTCTGTAATTTCTGGTCATCTTTTTATTTGGCATCTTTTTCCTTTAGGAATAATGGAATTTTAAAATTCCAAACGATCACAATTTATCCCCCTGTCATCAAATAGTATAATATGAAACATGACAGCTACCAGTAGATTCAGCTAACCATATGACTTCAAGTCTTGGGTACACACATAAAAAAATTTCTATCTCCTCTTCACAGACTGCATTATATTTTTTTAATTTAATAATTTTTTTTAAAGATTTTTATTTATTTATTTGACAGGAGGAGATCACAAGTAGGCAGAGAAGCAGGCAGAGAGAGAGAGGAGGAAGCAGGCTTCCTGCTGAGCAGAGAGCCCAATGCCAGGCTCGATCCCAGGACCCTGGGATCATGACCTGAGCCGAAGGCAGAGGCTTTAACCCACTGAGCCACCCATGCACCCTGACAGACTGCATCTTTAAGATATCTGGAGTTTAGCCAATGAATAATATTTCCATCTAGGGAATGGTAAGTAGAATACCTAAATGACAGAAGAGAGTCATAACAAGAAAGCCAGGGCCTGTAGTCCTGCAGAATAAACAGTAATTCATTTGTTTTCTCATCATTTCATTATGTTTCAGATTTAGTCTATCCACTGCTATGTCTCATGGTTTACATTCAACTCACTTATCTTATTTATTTATAATACTGTAGTCTTCTCCCTCTAAACAAAGAGATACTTAAAGGTAGAGACCCTATCTTTCCTTTTTTTTTTCCCCTTTAAATCTCTGTATCCTACTACTTAGTTCAGCATTAGGCATTGGATTGAATGAAGATTCACTGAATGAATAAGCATACAAGTAGATGTTTAAAACATGCTTTGTTAAATGGTGGTCAGATTTCTGTCTAAACCCCTCCAACGGAGGATAATTGCCTCCTGCTTGTGGGAGTTTCTACAGAGTCACAGAACAGCTGGGCTGGAAGAGAAACCTCAGCTAATTCTTTGTTGACCTTTCTTTCTTTCTCTCTTTCTTTCTTTCTAAAGATTTTATTTACTTATTTACTTATTTGAGAGAGACAGAGATAATGAGAGAAAGCATCTTTTTTTTAGTTTTATTTATTTATTTGAGAGAGAGTGACAGAGATAGCAAAAGAAAGCATGAGTGGCGAGGAAAGGGAGAAGGCAGCTCCCCACTGAGCAGGGAGCCCAACTCAGGGTTTGATCCTAGGACCCTGGAATCATGATGTGAGCCAAAGGCAAAGGCTTAATCAACTGAGCCACCCAGATGCCCCCTTTGTTGATCTTTCTATGCCAAGGTCAGCAAACAGGAGGATATTCAGCATGGTCGGAGAGGGTGGATATAGTGTAGTATCAAAAAGAACCTGGACGGGAGGAGTCAAGATGGCAGAGAAGTAGCAGGCTGAGACTACCAGAGATCAGCTAGTTAGCTTATCAAACCATTGCAAACACCTACAAATCCAACGGGAGATTGAAGAGAAGAACAGCAATTCTAGAAACAGAAAATCAACCACTTTCTGAAAGGTAGGACCAGCAGAGAAGTGAATCCAAAGTGATGGGAAGACAGACTGCTGGGGGAGGGGCCGGCTCCCGGCAAATGGCGGAGCAACGGAGCACAAAATCAGGACCTTTAAAAGTCTGCTCCACTGAGGGACATAGCTCCAGAGGCTAAACCAGGGTGAAGCCCACATAGGGCCAGCGTGGCCCTACGTCCCGCAGGGTCACAGAAGGATCGGGGGTGTCTAAGTGTCGCAGAGCTCACAGGTATTAGACCGGGGAAGCTGGCTACAGAGACAGAGCCGAGGAGTGAGCTCTCAGCTCAGGGTTACCTTGAACTGGTTGCAGGCTGGGTGAGCTCGGAGCACGGCCAGAGGCCAGGGAGACAGGAGTGATTGGGCTCTTTTTTCTGAGGGCTCAATGAGGAGTGGGGCCCCGAGCTCTCGGCTCCTCCGGTCTGGAGACTGGGAGGCTGCCATCTTCATTCCCGTCCTCCGGAACTCTACAGAAAGCGTTCAGGGGACAAAAGCTCCTGAAAGCGAACCTGAGCAGATTACTTAGCCCAGCCCCTGGTAAGGGCACTGCAATTCCGCCTGGGGCAAAGACACTTGAGAATCACTACAACAGGACCTTCCCCCAGAAGATCAACAAGAAATCCAGACAAGACAAAGTTCACCTACCAAGGAGAGCAGCAGAATTCCAGTGGAGGAGAAAGCAAAGCTTGGAACTCATGGCTTTCTCCCCATGATTCTTTAGTCTTGCGGTTAATTTAATTTTTTTTAATTTAATTTTTTTTCTTCTGCTAATTTTTTTTAAACTTTTACCCTTTTCTTTTTTAATGTTTTTAAACTAGTTTATCATATATATATATATATATATATATATATATATATATTCTTTTTTATATTTTTTCTTTGTTTTCTTTTTTTCCCAAACTTCTTTTTATCCCCTTTCTCCCTCCCACGATTTGGGGTCTCTTCTGATTTGGTTAAAGCTCATTTTCCTGGGGTCTTTGCCACACTTTCAGTATTTTATTTGCTCCTCCATATACTCTTATCTGGACAAAATGACAAGGTGGAAAAACTCACCACAAAAAAAAGAACAAGAGGCAAGTACCAAAGGCTAGAGACTTAATCAGTACAGACATTGGTAATATGTCAGATATAGAGTTCAGAATGACGATTCTCAAGGTTCTAGCCAGGCTCGAAAAAGGCATGGAAGATATTAGAGAAACCCTCTCTGGAGAGATAAAAGCCCTTTCTGGAGAAATAAAAGAACTAAAAATCTAACGAAGTTGAAATAAAAAAAGCTGTTAATGAGGTGCAATAAAAAATGGAGGCTCTTGCTGCTAGGATAAATGAGGCAGAAGAAAGAATTAGTGATATAGAAGACCAAATGACAGAGAATAAAGAAGCTGAGCAAAAGAGGGACAAACAGCTACTGGACCATGAGGGGAGAATTTGAGAGATAAGTGACACCATGAGATGAAACAACATTAGAATAATTGGGATTCCAGAAGAAGAAGAAAGAGAGAGGGAGCAGAAGGTATATTGGAGAGAATTATTGTAGAGAATTTCCCTAATATGGCAAAGGGAACAAGCATCAAAATCCAGGAGGTGCAGAGAACCCCCCTCAAAATCAATAAGAATAGGTCCACACTCCATCACCTAATAGTAAAATTTACAAGTCTTAGCGACAAAGAGAAAATCCTGAAAGCAGCCCAGGAAAAGAAGTCTGTAACATACAATGGTAAAAATATTAGATTGGCAGCGGACTTATCCACAGAGACCTGGCAGGCCAGAAAGAACTGGCCTGCTATATTCAGAGCACTAAACAAGAAAAACATGCAGCCAAGAATACTATATCCAGCTAGGCTATCATTGAAAATAGAAGGAGAGATAAAAACTTCCAGGACAAACAAAAACTGAAAGAATTTGCAAACACCAAACCAGCTCTACAGGAAATATTGAAAGGGGTCCTCTAAGCAAAGAGAGAGCCTAAAAGTAGTAGATCAGAAAGGAACAGAGACAATATACAGTAACAGTCACCTTACAAGCAATACAATGGCACTAAATTCATATCTCTCAACAGTTACCCTGAGTGTTAATGGGCTAAACACCCCAATCAAAAGACACAGGGTATCAGAATGGATAAAAAAACAAAACCCGGGGCACCTGGGTGGCTCAGTGGGTTAAGCCGCTGCCTTCCGCTCAGGTCATGATCCCAGGTCCTGGGTTCGAGCCCCGCATCGGGCTTTCTGCTCAGCAGGGAGCCTGCTTCCTCCTCTCTCTGCCTGCCTCTCTGCCTGCTTGTGATTTCTCTCTGTCAAAATAAATAAACAAAATCTTAAAAAAAAAAAACAAAACCAAAACCCATCTATATGTTGCCTACAAGAAACTCATTTTAGACCCGAAGACACCTCCAGATTTAAAGTGAGGGGGTGGAAAACAATTTACCATGCTAATGGACATCAGAAGAAAGCTGGGATGGCAATCCTTATATCAGATCAATTAGATTTTAAGCCAAAGACTATAATAAGAGATGAGGAAGGACACTATATCATACTCAAAGGGTCTGTCCAACAAGAAGATCTAACAATTTTAAATATCTATGCCCCTAACGTGGGAGCAGCCAACTATATAAACCAATTAATAACAAAATCAAAGAAACACATCGACAATAATACAATAATAGTAGGGGACTTTAACACTCCCCTCACTGAAATGGACAGATCATCCAAGCAAAAGATCAGCAAGGAAATAAAGGCCTTAAATGACACATTGGACCAGATGGACATCACAGATATATTCAGAACATTTCATCCCAAAGCAACAGAATACACATTCTTTCCTAGTGCACATGGAACATTCTCCAGAATAGATCACATCCTGGGTCATAAATCAGGTCTCAACTGGTATCAAAAGATTGGGATCATTCCCTGCATATTTTCAGACCACAATGCTCTGAAATGAAGCTAGAACTCAATCACAAGAGGAAATTTGGAAAGAACACAAATACATGGAGACTAAACAGCATCCTTTTAAAGAATGAATGGGTCAACCAGGAAATTAATGAAGATTTGAAAAAATTCATGGGAACAAATGATAATGAAGACACAACGGTTCAAAATCTGTGGGACACAGCAAAGGCAGTCCTGAGAGGAAAATATATAGTGGTACAAGCCTTTCTCAAGAAACAAGAAAGGTCTCAAATACACAACCTAACACTACACCTAAAGGAGCTGGAGAAAGAACAAGAAAGAAAGCCTAAACCCAGCAGGAGAAGAGAAATCATAAAGATCAGAGCAGAAATCAATGAAATAGAAACCAAAAAAAACAATAGAACAAATCAACGAAACTAGGAGCTGGTTCTTTGAAAGAATTAATAAGATTGATAAACCCCTGGCCAGACTTATCAAAAAGAAAAGAGAAAGGACCCAAATAAATAAAATCATGAATGAAAGAGGAGAGATCACAACTAACACCAAAGAAATACAAACAACTATAAGAACATATTATGAGCAAGTCTACGCAAACAAATTTGACAATCTGGAAGAAATGGATGTATTCCTAGGGACATATAAACTACCACAACTGAACCAGGAAGAAATAGAAAACCTGAACAGACCCATAACCAGTAAGGAGATTGAAACAGTCATCAAAAATCTCCAAACAAACAAAAGCCCAGGGCCAGAGGGCTTCCCAGGGGAATTCTACCAAACATTTAAAGAACTAATTCCTATTCTCCTGAAACTGTTCCAAAAAATAGAAATGGAAAGAAAACTTCCAAACTCATTTTATGAGGCCAGCATCACCTTGATCCCAAAACCAGACAAGGATCCCATCAAAAAAGAGAATTACAGACCAATATCCTTAATGAACACAGATGCGAAAATTCTCACCAAAACACTAGCCAACAGGATTCAACAGTACATTAAAAGGATTATTCACCACGACCAAGTGGGATTTATTCCAGGGCTGCAAGGTTGGTTCAACATCTGCAAATCAATGTGATACAACACATTAATAAAAGAAAGAACGAGAACCATATAATATTCTCAATAGATGCTGAAAAAGCATTTGACAAAGTACAGCATCCCTTCCTGATCAAAACTCTTCGAAGTGTAGGGATAGAAGGCACATACCTCAATATTATCAAAGCCATCTATGAAAAACCCACTGCAAATATCATTCTCAATGGAGAAAAACTGAAAGCTTTTCCTCTAAGGTCAGGAACACGGCAGGGATGTCCATTTACTGCTATTCAACATAGTACTAAAAGTCCTAGCCTCAGCAATCAGACAACAAAAAGAAATTAAAGGCATCCAAATCGGCAAAGAAGTCATCAAACTATCACTTTTCATAGATGATATGATACTATATGTGGAAAACCCAAAAGACTCCACTCCAAAACTGCTAGAACTTGTACAGGAATTTAGTAAAGTGTCAGGATATAAAATCAATGCACAGTAATCAGTTGCATTTCTCTACACCAACAACAAGACAGAAGAAAGAGAAATTAAGGAGCCAATCCCATTTACAATTGCATCCAAAACTATAGGATACCTAGGAATAAACCTAACCAAAGAGGCTAAGAATCTATACTCAGAAAACTATAAAGTACTCATGAAAGAAATTGAGGAAGACACAAAGAAATGGAAAAATGTTCCATGCTCCTGGATTGGAAGAACAAATATTGTGAAAATGTCTATGCTACCTAAAGCAATCTACACATTTAATGCAATCCCTATCAAAATCCCACCCATTTTTTCCAAAGAAATGGAACAAATAATCCTAAAATTTATATGGAACCAGAAAAGACCTTGAATATCCAAAGGAATATTGAAAAAGAAAGCCAAAGTTGGTGGCATCACATTCTGTCTTCAAGCTCTATTACAAAGCTGTCATCATCATACAGCTTGGTACTGGCACAAAAACAACACATAGATCAATGGAACAGAATAGAGAGCCCAGAAACAGACCCTCAACTCTGTGGTCAACTAATCTTCGACAAAGCAGGAAAGAATGTCCAATGGAAAAAAGACAGCCTCCTCAATAAATGGTGTTGGGAAAATTGGACGGCCACATGCAGAAAAATGAAATTGGACCATTTCCTTACACCACACACAAAAATAGACTCAAAACGGATGAAGGACCTCAATGTGAGAAAGGAGTCCATCAAAATCCTTGAGGAGAACACAGGCAGCAACCTCTTCAACCTCAGCCGCAGCAACGTCTTCCTAGGAACATTGCCAAAGGCAAGGGAAGCAAGAGCAAAAATGAACTATTGGGACTTCAAGATCAAAAGTTTTTGCACAGCAAAGGAAACAGTTAACAAAACCAAAAGACAACTGACAGAATGGGAGAATGTATTTGCAAACGACATATCAGATAAAGGGCTAGTGTCCAAAATCTATAAAGAACTTAGCAAACTCAACACCCAAAGAACAAATAATCCAACCAAGAAATGGGCAGAAGACATGAACAGACATTTCTGCAAAGAAGACATCCAGATGGCTAACAGACACATGAAAAAGTGCTCTACATCACTCAGCATCAGGGAAATACAAATCAAAACCACAATGAGATACCACCTCACACCAGTCAGAATGGCTAAAATTAACAAGTCAGGAAATGACAGATGCTGGCGAGGATGCGGAGAAAGGGGAACCCTCCTACACTGTTGGTGGGAATGCAAGCTGGTGCAACCACTCTGGAAAACAGCATGGAGGTTCCTCAAAAAGTTGAAAATAGAACTACCCTATGACCCAGCAATTGCACTACTGGGTATTTACCCTAAAGATACAAATGTAGTGATCCGAAGGGGCACGTGCACCCGAATGTTTATAGCAGCAATGTCTACAATAGCCAAACTATGGAAAGAACCTAGATGTCCATCAACAGATGAATGGATAAAGAAGATGTGGTATGTATATATATACAATGGAATACTATGCAGCCATCAAAAGAAATGAAATCTTGCCATTTGTGACGATGTGAATGGAACTAGAGGGTATCATGCTTAGTGAAATAAGTCAATCAGAGAAAGACAACTATCATATGATCTCCCTGATATGAGGAAGTGGAGATGCAATGTGGGGGGTTAGGGGGGTAGGAGAAGAATAAATGAAACAAGATGGGATCGGGAGGGAGACAAACCATAAGTGACTCTTAATCTCACAAAACAAACAGAGTTGCTGGGGGGAGAGGGGTCAGGAGAAGGGGGTGGGGTTATGGACATTGGGACGTGTGCTATGGTGAGTGCTGTGAAGTGTGTAAACCTGGTGATTCACAGACCTGTACCTTTGGGGATAAAAATACATTATATGTTTATAAAAAAAAAATTAAAAAAATAAAGATTAAAAAAAAGAGAGAGAATGAAAAGATTAAAAAAGAAAAAAGAGGGGAAAAAAAAAAAAGAACCTGGAGACGTATTCATTCCATAACAGGAAGCTTGTATTTCCTGAATAAGTCATGGGAATAAAAGGCACAGCACCAGGAATATAGCCAATAATATTTTAATAGCTATGTATTGATGTATCAGGATAGATGCAAGCCTACACTTGTGGTAAACATAGCATAATGCATAAACTTGTCCCATCACTATGTTGTGCACCTGAAGCTAAGCAATATTATGTGTCAACTATACTCAAATTAAAAAGAAATAAAATAAAATAAATAAATAAATAAAAGAGGTTAAAATGTTGAGAACATGAAAGGCAGGGAGAAACAGAGACGTTTCACACTGGAGGAGGCTGAAGAGATAATAGGAGCATGTGTTACTGGAAGGGATAGTGTGCCAGAAAGGAAGAAGAGACATTGTTAGGGAAGTTAGTGAAATTTAAAAGGAGGGGACATGGTGGGTACAAGAGTCTATTAACCAAATGATAGTTTTGTATTAATGCTGCTTTCCTGACTTAGAGTGTTACATGGTAGCCAAAGTAGCAAAATGTTCTGGATGAGGAGAAATATATATTCAAGTATTTAGGGGTGATGAGATATCATGGATGCAACTTGTTCTCAAAAGTCTCAAAAAATGGGGTGCATGGGTGGCTCAGACAGTTAAGCAGCTGCCTTTGGCTCTGGTCATGATCCCAGAGTGCTGAGATCCAGCCCCACATCAGGCTTCCTGATCAGCGGGGAGTCTGCTTCTCCCTCTCCCCTTCCCACACCCTCCCCTGTCTCATGCTCTTTCTCTCTCAAATAAATAAAATCTTTTAAAAAATGCTCAGAAAACAACTAATTATTATATATGTAAGAGATATGTTATATATAAATATAATATATTTATTATATTTATTTATTTAATTTATATATTTATTATATTTACATATATACAGATGAAGCAAATGTGTTAAGATATTAGCAATTAGAAATCTGGGTGAGGGGGGCGCCTGGGTGGCTCAGTGGGTTAAGCCTCTGCCTTCGGCCCAGGTCATGATCTCAGGGTCCTGGGATCGAGCCCCGCATCGGGCTCTCTGCTCGGCAAGGGAGCCTGCTTCCCCCTCTCTCTCTGCCTGCCTCTCTGCCTACTTGTGATCTCTGTCTGTCAAATAAATAAATAAAATCTTTAAAAAAAAAAAAGAAAGAAATCTGGGTAAGGAGATTATGGATAGTCGTTATGCTGTACTTGTAATTTTTTGAAAGTTTAAAAATAAAATCAAATTTATTTTCAATTAAAAAAAAGAATCTGGAGAGGAAGCTCACTAAAGTCTTGAATGTTATGAAAAGTCCAGTTCTTGAGCTACTATAGCTCTTCTGTTATCTCTGCCTCTGTCCATGCTCCCCATAGCTTCACTAACTCTCCTGTCCAAGTTGAGTGGAAATAAGAGTAGAATTACTCAAAGGACAATCAAAATAGTAATAAAAGAAAATAAAATAGTACTAAAACAAATAGAAAATCAAAATATAATAAAAGCTAATAAAAACAAAACAAAGCACCCACCAAATCCTAATTTAGTAATAGGGTACCATAGAAGATCAGTCAGTTGGCACAGTTCAAGACATGATCAAAACTAAAGGTGGGGGGGGCTCCCGGGTGGCTCAGTTGGTTAGGCATGCGACTCTTGATTTCAGCTCAGGTCATGATCTCAGGGTCATGACATCAAGCCCCATGCTGGGCTCTGTGATCATCAGGGATTCTGCTTAAAATTCTCTCCTTTCCCTCTGCCCCTTCCCCCTACTTATCCTCTCTCAATCTCTAAAATAAATAAATAAATCTTAAAAAAAAGAAACAAACAAAAACCCAAACCCAAACCCAAAAAACAAAACTAAAGGTCCTATCCACTATTCCTGTTGGAAACCTTGGGTTTCTTCCCTCTCAAGGGAGAAGCTGAAAGGAATATCCTTCATATCACTCCACATAGATGGAAATTGGGAGTGGTGCTTTGCCATTCTGACATCATTTGGAAAGTAGAGCCAATGATTTTTTATCAATGTGGTAAAAGTAAAATTGATCATGTTTGATTGAACTGCTAGATATCACTTTCAGGGTTTCCCAGTCATAAAAAGTTCCTTGGGATAGGAGATGAGAAGTTGGGAAACTTATAATCAAGTCCATCACTTAGAAACAAAATGCCATTCACACAAAGCTGGATCTAATAGTAAAATCCTGGTGATACTAAAGAAGCAATTTCACTCTAAGAGATTCAAAACTTAATTCCCTTTATGATTGCCAGGTTTAGCAAATAAAAATACAAAACCAAAGTATGTCCTAAATATTTATATGGGACATTTTTATACTAAAAAATTATTATTTATTGAGATGCAAATTTAATTTATCTTGCTAACTTGCTCCTGTTACTGGGGTCAGGAAAATTTCCTATGAATTAGTTCAACTGTTAACTTACATTTTCTAAAGAAACATAATTCTAAAAACTAACTCTAAAAACTATAGATGTCTTTTCTATTCTAAATAACTTTATTGAGATATACATACCATATAATTTACCTATTTATTATTTTTTTATTTTACTTTAAGATTTTATTTCTTTATTTGACAGACAGAGATCACAAGTAGGCAGAGAGGCAGGCAGAGACAGAGAGAGGGGGAAGCAGGCTCCCCAATGAGCAGAGAGCCCGATGCGGGGCTTGATCCCAGGACTCTGGGATCATGACCTGAGCCGAAGGCAGAGGCTTAACCCACTGAGCCACCCAAGCACCCCACAAGTCACCTATTTAAAATAAAATGTACAGTTCAAAGGTTTGTAGTATGTTCACACAGTTATACAATATATATGTCTATTTTTTGTGTTTAAATGTGGTATTGTGTAGGATTCTATTATTAAAGCTCTGATTAATTTTCTGCTCCAAATGCCACAATATCTATGCCCCTTCTCCTTTCTATTTTTCCTTTTTTTTTCTTTTTCTGTCCTTTCCTTTTAGTTTCTCCAACTTCCCTCCTTTTGTGATTACACTTTCTCTCTCTTTTTTAAAGATTTTATTTATTTATTTGACACAGAGAGAGGGAGATCACAAGTAGGCAGAGAGGCAGGCAGAGAGAGAGGGGGAAGCAGGCTCCCCACCAAGCAGAGAGCCCAATGCGGGGCCCAATCCCAGGACCCTGAGATCATGACCCAAGCCGAAGGCAGAGGCTCAACCCACTGAGCCACCCATGAGCCCCTACACTTTTTCTTTAATGATTTTTCAAACAACCCAAAGTAACACATAAATATATTTTAAATGTAAAAGTTCTAAAATCAGAAATATAAAGGAAAAAAAGTTAAGTTTCCTTTCCCCTCTTTCTCCTTTTCCCAAGGAAAGCACCATTAACAGACTGGTATATACCCTTTGCATCCCTTCCTTTTCAGGGTATTTACATATAAATGTATACATATATACTTTCCAAAACAGAGGAAACTCTGTAGGCACTGTGCCAATTACAATTTAGTAGAATCATACAAGATATAACCAAAACAGTAAAGCAAGAATTCAAAATAGGATATAAGAAAGACTTAAAATGAATTGTAGATTCAAGAAAATTGACATGATATGTTCACACAAAAGCTTATACATGAATGGTTATAGCAGTACTGTTCATAATAGCTCCAGGGTGAAAACAACCCAAATGTCTATCAACTGGTGAATGGATAAATTGTGGTATATACATACACTGGAATGGTATTCAGCCTTATAAAGGAATGGAGTACTGATACATACTACAACATGAACCTTGAAAATAGTAAGTGAAAGAAGCCAGTCACAAAAGGCCAAAAAATAAAAATAAAATTTTTTTATCAAAATAAAATTTTGATTTTATTTATGCCATGTCCAGTATAGGCAAATCAAAAGAGATAGAAAGTGGTTGCTAGAGGCTGGGAAAGGCAGGCATTGGGAGTGACTGCTAATGGGTATGGGGTTTCTTTGGGGGTGATGAAAATGTTCTAAAATTAAATTATGGTCACGGTGGTACAATTCCATTAATATATTTTAAAAATCACTAAATTGGGGGCACTTGGGTGGCTCAGTGGGTTAAAGCCTCTGCCTTCGGCTCAGGTCATGATCTCAGGGTCCTGGGATCGAGCCCCGCATCGGGCTCTCTGCCCAGCAGGGAGCCTGCTTCTCCCTCTCACTCTGCCTGCCTCTCTGCCTACTTATGATCTCTCTGTCAAATAAATAAAATCTTTTTTTAAAAAAATCACTAAATTCTATGCTTTAAAAGGGTAATTCAATGGCATGTAAGTTATATCTCAATAAGGCTATTATTTTTAAAAACTGCAGAAGCTAAGCACTGTAAGTAATCAAGATGGAAAGACAATGCAGGGGAGGGGGCAGAGGAGGTTGGTGGCTGGAATTGCCAGAGAAGGCTTCATGGAGATAAACTTTCACTAAATCTAAAAGATGAATATAGGTTCAATATAAATATAGGAGACAGGTACGTGGGGAGGAAGAACAACCTAATGAAAAGTTTGGCACTGAGACCGGACAAGTTGTATGATAGTACAGAAGTAAGAAGAGTCTGAAGGAGGCAGGAAACAAGCTTATAAAGTCAGGGCTTTAATGTTAGGCTGATGACCTTAAAATTATTAGTAGCTGACAAGGAATCCCAGAAAGACTTTGAGCAGGGAAAAACATGATAAAATTGGAATTTCAGAAGATTAAGATGACGGATTTACAGAGGAAGAGACTGCAGACATAACAATGATTTAAAAGATTACTGTTTAATAGTCAACTTTCAAAATGATGACAGGCTGAACTAAGAAAGTGGTAAAAAATAGAAAGGAGAAGGTAGATAAGCAAGACACTAGAACCAGTCAATATTCACTCTATGTACTGTAAGTTTTCCAACCAGAATAGGTTGATAGCCTAGAAAAGGACAGAAGCCAAATTACTGGGTGTGCCACTGTTATTTTGTTGACTCAAGCTAAAAGGCCAACATCTTGGAGGGATCAATATTAATCGCTCATCACTCAAAACAGCACAAGCAATAACTCTAATGTAGTAGGTAGGATTTGCCTACTTAAAGGGGTTTAGGCCAGGAAAAGTGGTTTCAATTATTTTTCACTGGTAAAACTTTGGACTTTTGAAATAACCCCATTTATAAATGTTCAAGTTCTTAATTATCTTTCTGAACAACAACAAAAGCATCAAAGCTCCTATAGATTAGATTTTTTTTTACATATTTACCTAGTGTTTACCATGTACCAGATAACTGTCCTAAGTGCTTTACAAACATTACTTCATTCAATCCTCACAACACACTTACGAGATAGCACTGTTATTAGCCTAATTTCATAGATGAAAAACTGTAGCATAGAGAAATGAAGAGATTTGCCCAAGATAACATAGTATGTGGCAGAGCTAGGATTGAAGCCTAAACAGTATGGCTCCAGAATCCATGCTCTTAACCACTATACCCCCATATGATCTTTACTTCACAGCACTTATTATAGATATAATTTGTTATTTCTCTGTGCTATTATTTGATGTGTTATTACTTAATTAACGGCTGTCCATCACTAAACCATAATTTCCATAAGAGCAGGGATTCTATCTAATTTTGTTGCCATTGTATTGCCGGCATGTACCACAGTGGCTGGCATTCGTTTGATGATCAATAAATATTTGTTGAGTCAGTAAATCAGTCTTTATTGATGACTGCCACTTGTTCTTTTGCCTGAATTTACTGTTCCCTCAAGTATTCTCTCCCATATTTTCTGTTCATAAGAAGATGTAGGAGAAATTGATCAGTTAACTTGTTTTCCTAGCCTTCTTTCCTCTAGCAGTTCTGAGAGTAGGAAAGGACTCCCTGGTTTTTCCCTCAGTTGGGACATCCCTGACTTCCTCTTTCTGGAACTAAAGCCTGTGCCCTTGGGATGGAATTCTTCTTTATGGAACTATGTGCTCTTGAAATAAATTCCCTCCAGGAATCAGACAACTGCGCAATGACAGAAAGTAAAGAACGTTTAGTGTGACCTGAAATCAGTAACCTAATTTCATTCTCTGCACCTTCTTCATTCCTCAAAAGGAAGCTAAATATAGAACTACATTCTGGCTTGCTCTTTCAAAACTTTATGTCAGAAAAAAAAACTTTTCATATCAGTCAGTTCTAAATATAGAACTACATTCTGGCTTCCTTTTTGAAAATTTTATGTCAGAAAAAATTTTTTTCTCATGTCAGGCTTAGGCGTGATTACTCCAGCTCCCTTTAGTACTTGGATGCACCACAGGAAAGCATGGAAATGGTATGGAAATCCTAATATCATAGCCAGATCTATTTGCTCCATTCACAAAGAGTCTGCAAAGGAGGACCTTATCTGTTTCAGCAACTTTTCACACTGACCACTTCTTTTTAGCAGGAGGCAGTTGTGAAGGAGGAGGAGAGGAAAAGGAACACAGACCTTTCTGGTGAATTTCCAAATAAAAGTACAATATAAAATAAAAATAGATAAAAATACAAAAGAGACTGGAACTACTCACATCAGAATTCTTAGATAACCAAACAGAGGAGCTTGTACTTATAAGGACAAAGTACTTACTTCCGCAAAGTATATTTCCTTTCCTGGTCAGTTGTTTGGTAGATTGGTGTGGTCTGACTGATAGACTGGCCAGTCAGTTTTGTCTGTCATATGTATATTAGCACATGTACTCATGCATGCAGTAATAATGACACAGAGACTTAGATATTTACTAAGTTCAACTACCTTCACTTTGTCTGTCTTCACTTTGGCTTTCAACTAGAGACATTGCAAAATAGTACCAACTATAATTCCATGGAATTTCTGTAAAGGAAATAAAGATTCAGTATAAGAATTTCTCATGCCAATACCATTTCACTTAAACATGTGCTTAAGAAATTTGGAACTTGTTCTCTGAAATCCAAAATAATCTACCTCTAAGATACATATGCTAAATTTTATAATTCATTTCATATATCCTCATCATAAAGCTATATTTTCAAAGCTTGGCAAACAGATTCCGCTTTCCGGCAATTAAGTCTAGACTGATGACTACATTTTGTCAGAAAAATTATCTGTAACAGAGCATTGGAAACAGGCAAAAGAATTATTGGGTGTCTCTTAGTACAGTTTTTTTTTTTTTTTTAAGATTTTACTTATTTGAGAGAGAGAGAGAGAGTGAGAAACAGCATGAGAGGGGAAAGGACCAGAGAGGGAAGCAGGCTCCCTACCAAGCCGGGAGACCGATGCGGGACTCAATCCCAGGACTCTGGGATCATGACTCAAGCCAAAGGCAGTTGCTCAAACAACTGAGCCACCCAGGCATCCCTCTTAGTGCAGTTCTTGATTGACATTTTAAATTTTCTATTGATGGGACTATTCTATAACTCTGTAGGCAGAGCTTAACGTGTAGATTTCTATCCCATAGAGATACAAATATTTTTTGTTTGATGAAAAAGGTAACTCCAAAGGTTATGACTTGTGCACTTTAGTACTTCAGTTAGTTTTATGTATAATTCAGAAATCTTAACTTTTCTTTATTATATTTCCTGTAAATACTTAGCTCCTACATTTTCATTTGAACTGGTCTTAATTTGTTTCTGATTACATCATTAATTAATGAGTTACATAAAATATTTGACACCTGCTCATTGTATTTATATGAGTCATGTTTTTTAACCAGTTGAAAATTATACTTTATGAAACCCCATGAGTTTGTTATACAGAAAAACTCTTCTTTCTCTTTATCCTTAACCACACTGAGAAAAGGCCAATAAAGTACATTTATTTTAATCTTTAATTAAATTTGTGTATAATTGTTCTAATATGGTATATAAGATATTAACACAAAAGTACAGTGTGTGAAGAGTATATGGAAATTCTCTAGAAAAGAGTATATATGGAAATAGTATACATATATACTAAATCTATTTAATTTCTTACAGGTCTCACAAGTCACTAAGTGTGGATAAGCCAAGACTAGAAAACTTTATAGGTATTTTCATCTTAATCATCCCAAACAGGATTAGATGGGGGAAAATTAATAAATTTAGGGAAATGTAAAAGTCTAAATAAAAGGATATTTCCAGCCAAGATCAGGAGAAACAAAACAAAACAAAACAAAAGAAAAAAACACAAAAACAACCCACACACAGCTAGCTGGAAAATTGTGATTTGGAATAACAATTTATCTTTCAGTTCTGCTCTGTGTGAGGACCAAGTGACCTCATTAAGGATAAAATTCAGGTTTCAGTAATCTAGGCAGAGTTGCGGCAAATAACTCAAATAGGGGCCAGGAAGTTATCAGCAATTAGATGTAAAACAATAGGAAATGAAATGCTGGGTATTGTGACAAACTGGAGAGTGCATGCTTCCTATAAAAGTGTCCAAATGAAAAAGAAAGAAAATTAAATACTGTGCAGGCCAAACAAGATTATTTGTACTTGTTGGCTACAAGGTTTATATCCCAACCTACTGTCTATTTCTCTGTCAATAGAATCTGTGTTTTCCTGTCTAATATTAGCAGTCTAATATAACCATTCTCTAGGCATCCAGTCTTTCTGTAAGTTGCCTACATCTTCACAGTAGGCTTGGGGTTTCTACAGCTGCCAAGAAAGAAGAGCCAAGTGTGGGGATGTCCTGAAGTTCTGGCTTCTCTCCATCCCCTGCAGGGCCATCAGCAGCTCTGAGAGAGGAGTCTGGCCAAATCCACACAAGGAGCATAGCTAGAAATGTCAAATGGTTATAAGGCACTTACTGGCTAGCCAGGGGCCCGAGTTACGACTGTTTAGCTAGAATCAGGAACTCACCCAATCTGGTGACATTCTCTGCACGCACATCACATTACACAGCAGCCAAGTGGAAAGTACATTTAAGCTGTTTAACTCAGAGGAGGAAAAGAAAAACAAAACAAAACAAAACAAAAAATCTTCAGAGGGGAAGGATGTCAGGGAAGGGAGGAAGAAACGGAATTTGGGAGGAAAAAGGGAAGAGAGAGAAAAAAAAGAAAAGACAAGAGAAAAGAAAAAGATTAGGAGCTACAAAACCAGGTTTAATTTCAGTCTGCTACTAATTAATGATAGTTTGAGCTGAGCCAAGTTATTAACTACTTAGAAATCACAGAGCCTTCCCTCAAATTTCTTCTAGACTGAGATTTTAAAAAAAGAAAGAGGAAATAAATTAGGGAGATACAGGATGTTGAAAGGCCCACGAAAGAATAAATTTGTCAGAGAGATGGAGAGTTGGGGGTAATTATGTATTATAAACCAAGTACAGCATTAGTTTCTATTACAGGACTGAGAAGAAGAGTTATGAAAGGATTAAGTTAAATAAGGTATGAAAATGTCTGCCACAGTGCTTGATTCAAAGTAGACAATCAATAAATGGCAACATTTAAAAATTTTAATATACATGCCTGCTAAATTGGTAAAAAGTTTTAAGTCTAATAATACTGTGCCAGAGGAAAAAGTAGAACCAGTGGAACACTTACATACTGTTGATGGTCTTAAAAACTGAAGAAATACTTTGGGAAACAATTTAACTTTTAGAGTTGATGGGGCATTTACCCTACAATCTAGCCAGTCCATTTTATGTATACACCCTAGAGAGACTCTCATAATATGTCATATACAAGGATGTGTATGGTAGCATTCTTCCTAACAGCAAAACTGGAAACCAACCAAATAGCTATTAATGATAGAATAGAGAAGTAACCTGTGGTATGTCCATATAATGGAAAGCTACATAGCAGTGAAAATGAATGAACTACAGGTAAGCACATTAACATGATTAAATCTCAGGAATATAATATTTAGGGGGGAAATTGTAAAAGAATGCATATGATAGTTCACTTACATAAAGTTAAAAATTGTGCAAAACTGTATCATTAGGGAAACATATTTTCAAGGTAAACCTATAAAGAGAAGCAAGAGAATGAAAAGTACAAAATTCAAGATAAAAATTAAGAGAGGGTGGGGAGGATGGAAAAGGCACACTGAGAGCTTCAAGCTACTCTTGTGTGCCTGTTATTGTTACTGTTTAAACTTACACATTTATTATAAACTTTACATCTCTTCAACACATAATAATAAAAGAACTAAGAAATTAAAGTTAAATTAAATACCAAAAGAACTAAAGAAGAAAATATACCAATCATATGAAATACCCTTTCTCTCTTATTCAGGAGAGTAATTTTTAATTTTTTTAAAAAGATTTTATTTATTTATTTGACAGACAGGGATCACAAGTAGGCAGAGAGGCAGGCAGAGAGAGAGGAAGGGAAGCAGGCTCCTCTCTGAGCAGAGAGCCTGATCCCAGGGATGCTGGGCCCAATCCCAGGACCCTGGAATCATGACCTGAGCTGAAGGCAGAGGCTTTAACCCACTGAGCCACCCAGGCTCCCCAGGAGAGTAATTTTTTAATAACCCTTATTGAAAGAAGAGGCCAGTTTGGGTCACCACATTTAAAAGAAAAACATTTTATTTTGAGATTATTTCAAACTTCAGAAGAGCTGCAAAAATAGTATAGAGAATTTCCATATACTCTTCACATACTGTATTTTTATATTAATATTTTATATACCATATTAGAACAATTATACACTAAGAATCTTAACCTTCATATAATAATATAAACTGAAGCGACACCTGGGTGGCTCAGTTGGTTAAGCATCTGCGTTTGGCTCAGGTCATGATCTCAAGGTCCTGGGATCGAGTCCTGCATTGGGCTCCTTGCTCAGCAGGGAGCCTGCTTCTCCCTCTGCCTGCCTCTCCCCCTGCTTGTGCTCTCTCTCTTTCTCTGACAAATAAATATATGAAATCTTTAAAAAATACATAAACTGAAGTACAGAAATTATTTTTTACCAATTCTTTCCACTAAAGTCCTTTTTTTTTTTTGGCTCTAGGACCCAATCCAGGATCCTACATTGCATTTAGCTGTATGTATTCTTCAACTTGTGAATTATCCTGATTCTTTACTTGTTTTTCATGATCTTGACACTTTTGAAAGGTACTGATCAATTGTCTTGTAGAGTGTGCCTCAACTTGGGTTTGTCTGATGTGCCCTTCTCAGTGCATCCTTTCAGGGGATATGTACTGTCATGTGTATTTCTGGTGATATGAACCTAGATTGTTTAAGATGGTGTCAGCCAGAATTCTCCACTGTAAACTTACTATTTTTCCCTTTGTAATTACTAAATATTTGGGGGCGAGACTCATTACATTTTAAAGAAGGTTGGAAACACTAGAGATATAAGAAAAGGCATTGAAGAGAAATCAAGGAATAGCACCAGCATCTCTAATACATGGTTATAGGATCTGGGGCACCTGGGTGGCTTGGTCAGTTAAGCATCCAACTCTCGATTTCAGCTCAGGTCATGATCTCGGGGTTGTGGGTTTGAGTCCGTGTCAGGGCCTGAGCTGAGATCAGAGCCTGCTTAACCTTCTCTCTCCCTCTTCCTCTGCTCCCCGCTTCCCACCACTCTCACATGTGCGCTCATGTTCTCCCTCTCTCTCTCTTAAAAAAAAAAAAAAAGACACGGTTATAGAATCTAAAACTCTTTCATTTAGATATGAGAATGAAAGGTAGAAATAACAGGTCCCACCTTCAGCTGATAATCTTTAAGCTGCCTAGTCCTTGAACTGAATCACATAACATAAAGACAACCTTACTGAAACTTGGGGTTGGGGATGGAGTATTGATCTACCGGTTTCCAGTCTTCCAACTGGCAAAATAGTTCAAACCAACTTCAAGTTCCTCCAAGCCCTAACTGTGATTCTGTGCTGCCAGCATCCTGCATCCCCCCTGCCCAGTTATTATACATAAAAAATTAGTAAATTTATTAAATATAAAGGTTGGAGAAAGTCTTTAAGTTTATATTTAGCTCTGTCTGAAAACTACATAAACTATAATAAACACAATGAAGTCTGGCAGTGGCATATTTGTGATAACAGCATAGCTGATGACTCTCAGTACTATATTGTCATAGACTGCATGCATACAATTCATAATTGGCTCTTAGTGAACAAATCTGTCTTTCAGCAAATACAGTTTTTCATCAACAAAGGAACAAACTTCTGCATGTCAGAATTTGAGGATAGGACTCTCACACAGAAGTAGATGTGCTCATCATCCCCTGACTAAAACTAAGACCTATATTTCCCCCAGACTGTCATACAAAATCATGAAAGCTTTCAGACTATTCCATTAAGGTTTCCCAGAGTTAGCTATTATATCCAATCCACAAATCCCTAGTTACTCCAGAAATCAGGTTCCCCCATCCCAATTCATATCACATGAATCTCAGCAAAGCTAACAAAAAAAATTTTTTTAGGGCACCTGGGTGGCTCAGTGGGTTAAGCCGCTGCCTTCGGCTCGGGTCATGATCTTGGGGTCCTGGGATCAAGTCCCACATCGGGTTCTCTGCTCAGTGGGGAGCCTGCTTCCCTCTCTCTCTCTCTGCCTGTTTCTCTGCCTACTTGTGATCTCTACCTGTCAAATAAATAAATAAATAAAATCTTAAAAAAAAAAACAAAAAAAATTTTTTTAAAGCAATAGAAGCACATACACAATTAAAAAGGAAGTTTACCCAAATGCTTTCAAGAAGCACAGTCCAAAACCCACCAGGACTCCACATTCTCCCTTTCTTCTCAGTTACAGTACCCACTTCATCTCTTTATTTCAATCACAACTACTTTCTGACAGGAAAACACTTCAGGGAAACAAGGATCTTCTTTAATATTCTGGTAGGGGTAGGAGGATGTTGAAACATATATTTGTCTATGAGACCATTTAAATGACAAAATTTCCTTCTGTTTTCTATTTCTAACAGCTTCTTGGCTTTGGGAACTTGCTACATTCCTTTGTTGTGGATTTTCTTTCTTTCTTTTTTTTTCTCTTCTGTTTTCTCTAGATAGGGAAAGTGAAGTGAGTCTCAGTACCTTGATTTTCAACCTGCTTCTTCCAAAAGTGATTCATAGACCTTGAATAACCTTTCAATTAACTTGGATTTGGTTTCAGGTGGTTTAAAACAAAAGAACTAAAGATTAATATAAACTTCAAATACAAAATGGGTAGAAAGAAACCTACAAAATACTATAGTTTCTTAGCTGCTGCTTCTATTTTCAAACTCCGGGTCTTCCTCAGGAGTTAGCTGCTTCATCTAGAAGGCAGGTTTTATAAAGCAGTTTTGTGCTACAAAAACCCTCTCTTGTCTGCCTAGAGCTTAAAATTGGGTCTGACCAAATAATCTCCTCCTGGTGCTTGTAATTTTGCAGTCTCACAATGTAAACTCCTTATTAAGTAGTAAAATATGTTTTTGGATATTTTCCTTTTCTTTTAGTCTATATAAGTAAGTTAATGTTTACTTAGTCTTAACTGTTTTGCACATATAGGTAGTTAACAAATGTCTGTTGAATGCAATCTTAGAAAGCAAATGTTATGTTCCTTTTTAAATAAATAAAATTTGTTTTATAACTGGAGTCAAGGGCCAGAAAGAACACTGACTAATGGGGAGTTTGGAAACCTCTGTTCTATTCAAAGCTAGATTCCTAAATTATTTGCACCTAAAGCAAATGAGTTTTACCTTCACTTTTCTAGATTTTCTTATCTATAATAATAATCACTTCCCTTTCTCATTCATGAAAAAGAAAAAGTATAGCAGGGGGTTTCAAATGGTGTTATGTAAAGCAGGCAGGTTCCTCTGGGCCTGAAATACAGTTAAGGGTAGAGAGGAGCAAGGAGGAAGTAGAGGGTATTTCCTTTCTCTCAACTTGAATAACTCTACATTTATCTGGTATTTTCCTTTATTTTAAGTTAAAAAAAGCAGTTTCACCTGCTCAAAAGAAGGTTGGAAAATCACCTGGATACTTCTGGGATAAGTGTTTTAGTAAGTTAAAATGTGTAATTGTAGATGAAACTCAACTTCCAGCTAGGCCAAACACAGTTCAAGGTCCCTTCATAGCCTTTCCTGATGTACCTAAGCCCGGCGTCTATGTGGCCTTGGCACCGATTCCCAACAAAAGCTGGAGTTACTAAGAACTATCTGAAGACATCTGCTTCCTTACCAGTCTTTTCTATCCCATGGCCACCACATAGTTCATTAAGATACTTGGGCTTTTCTTTCTTTATTCTCATGACAATTCATTTCCCTCATTTTTCTTCCCCTACTTCTTTGCTTGCTTTGCAATGTGTTGTAGCAGTTAGGCTGACCTAAATTTAAACCCTGGAGCCAACACTTATTAATTATGTGACCTTGGGGTAATGAGGTAATCACTCTGAACTTTAGTCTTTCATCTCTCACATGAAGATAATTGCTTCACCTTAGTTGCAAAGACTATATTAAGTATATCAAGCATTTTCTACAGTGCCTTGAACATGGGCTATTCCCCAAAGCATTATTCTCCTCTCTAATGTCTGTGTGTGCTTTTCTTGAATCATGATATCAAATCCTCTCTCTGCATCTCTATACCAGGCTCCTAAAACCATCTTTAGTCCCAAATCCATACTGTTAGACATTTCCTCTTAGGAAATGAATCACATAACATAAAGACAATCATTGTCTTTACATAAAGATTGTCTTTATGTTATGTGATTTTTTTTGTTATGTGATTTATGTTATGTGATTTATATTGTTTTTTATATTTATATTTATAATATTTATAATATATATTTATAATATTTATATTATATTTATATTATATTTATATATATTTATATTATGAATCACATAACATAAAGACAATGATTGACAATTAGAATATGATTATCAAGATAATCATGTTCCAAAATGATATTTCTTACTTTCCTGATTTTAACATATCTGTTCTTCTGTCTTACTATTCTAACTTGTTCAGGAAATCGAAGAATCACCTTCAGTTCCCCATCTGATTACCTGCCAGATCCTATATATTCTTTCTGAGGATCTCTTGAAGCTATTACTTCCTTTCTAATCCTGCTACTATCATCTCAGATTCCTTTTACTTTCCTTCTGGATTCAATATCCTGTTATCTGCTTCTGACTTTAATAAACTATCCACTGTCACCTTAAAGCAGAACACTGATCAAGTCTTTTTCCTGAGCAGGTCAAAACCTGTAGTGGCTCCCCATGGATTACAGAATGAAGTCCAGATATCAGCCGCACATTCAAGATGCTCTCATTTGAACCCTAACTATTCTTTCATCTTTCTTTTCCACTATTTACCTTTATTGAAACTGACTTATGTACAATTCCCTAAATACAGCCCAGACTTTCCTGCCTCTATGCCACTACTCACACTGTCCCTTCCAATGGTAATGCCCTTGCTCTGTATCAGTAAAAATCCTTCAAAGGTTATCTTAACAAAGGCAAGCTCAAATTCCATGAATCCATGTAGTTTCTCCCTTTCTCTGATCCAGAAATAATTCCCCCACTTCTCCCAACTGCTATCTTACTTCATTGGTATAATTCTAATAATTAGTTCTTCCTTATGTTACAATTATTTCTTGAATTGTATCTCCTCTATCAGATTGACTAGTGTGAACATGTCTAATTAATTTCTGTGTCTTCTAGAACCCTTGCACAGAGCCTGGCTTCCAAGTAGGAGATTGGCTGAACTTGAAAAAAAAAAAAAAAGAATGAAGACAAGCAGTAGGTAAAATTATTAAGAATATTAGCCCTTCTGAAAAATACAAGTTATAAGATGTCTCTTGTGATAACTTCATCAAGACAAGTGCTATAAAGCATACAAACACTTTTTCAGGTGATGTTTAAAATCAGCTCTGGGATCTGTACATCTCTTAGTTAAAATCAATCCAAAGACACATTAACTTAGCTTAATTATTGTAGCTGCCTTACTTTATTACAGATGTGGCAGCCTTGAAGTGGAGAGGGTCTGCAACACACAGAATCCAAAATCATAAGTTGTGAGGAATTTTCTGGGCCCCACATGTCAGTTTTCTGCTAGTGATCTGTGCTCTACTACTCTACTTTACGGCAGAAGGCAGAATATTCCTAATGGTACCAGGTCAACAAGCTGTGGGAGTTGAAGACACTCCAGTATTAATTAGGTTCCCTGCTCTCATGTCCCCAGGAAATGCTGGCTTTGAGACTAAACTAGGAACATACCTGGATCATAGTGCCAAATGGAGTTGTCAAGTGGTTTTCTCATATCATAAGGGGTTTTATTGGATCTAAGCAGAGTCATTGAATGACCAGGGTGAACTAAATTAAACTAAGCCCAAGTAAAAATAATTACTTTCAGAATTGCTCTCCACTTCCACCAGTAATGTCTGTTCTGGGAGCCACCCTGGATCCTGGAGAGCCTCTCAGAGTTACTCTGATCCTGGAAATTACAGAATTTCACAACTAAAAAGGGACTGGGAGATACATAATCCATCTTTCCATCCAGAGCAGTCATTCCCTGTGTTTAGCAACCCTAACTAAGTCACATAAATACTTCCAGTATAGAAATCACTCTCTCAAGATGGTCTCTACATTTTCAGACAGCTCTACCTATAAATTCCTTTATTCATTAAATTTCTCCTATAAGCCCTGGAGGCAAGCAAGAGCCAAAAGAAAGCCTGTGTAAGTTCTATCTTTATCTCTTCCCAGCTGGTGAGTACTAAGATAAACACCCAGTCCTTGAGTGTGCTACTTAATATAGTATCATCTTCACCTTCCAGCATATGATAATTGTGGTAACCACATAGGTGTTCAGGGTCCTGAGCCCTAAAATCTGGCTGATCTACTTATTTACTGAATAAGCAGCAGCCAATAAAATGATTTATGAGCACTTTACTAGTTTCTCAGCATATATCTAGGACATTTTGGCTTTGCTGCTTAAATGCACTCCACTCCAAGCTTATCCAACTTCAAACCCTTTTAGGAACTTCAATTCTCCAATTTATTTTTCAGAGATTTCCAACATAACTACTGATATTCACTCTACATATTTTCCTTCTAGTCCAACAATTCCAAATCACATGGTCCCACCCAGATAAATGCTGTCTAAAGCAAGGGTAACAGTTCTGACAAAAGATTGAGCAGGTGGGCAACTCCACCTAACAGAAAATCATGACAATCCCTGAATTTCAATAACTACTGATGGGTCATGCTTAGTGGTCAGTTTTATAGTTGATCTCAAGAAGCTGTGTTATGTTTGATAGGGAAGCTATAGTACCCGAAAAAGGTATATACAGAATTGGAAACCAGATTTTAAACATACTCACCGGGCCCTTGAAAGGCAGTTAACAAGAATCAACATTAATAAATGTTTAACCAAAAAAAAATGTTTAACCCATCTATGGAAATATTCCTAAAGTAATCTGTTTAAGAGATGATAGGGGCACCTGGGTGGCTTAGTCGGTTGCGTGTCTGACTCTTCATTTTGGCTCAGGTCATGATGTTAGGGTCATGTTCCACCCTGAGTGTGGAGTATGGAGACTGCTTGGGATTCTCTCTCTCCCTCTTCCTCTGCCCCCCACCCCACCACAAATATAAATCAATAAATAAGCAAGCTGGTAAGATTAAAGTACAGCCTAAATACATTTCACACGGAGCTTAGGGTTCCTCTCTAGACAGGAAGCCAAGAAGTTAAAATAGAGCTAATCTAAGAGAGGCTCTACTCTTTAAAACTAACATGTTGGTCAGGAGAGAGTGAAGGAATGACAGTTTTTAGAAGAGAAAATATTGAAACATTTATCACTGTTTTCAGCCCTTGCCTAGGGAAAGGTTTCTCTCATTATGATACCTAACAGAGTTATTTGGAAAGAAATATCATTGGATATTTATCTAATATAATGATTAGAACAGAAAAGACTATCAGAGTACATATCTTAATGTAAATACCACAAAAAACATTCAGTTCTCTTTGCTGTGATTCTGGGATCTCTAACTTGTTCTCCTGGGTAGAGATGGCCATGAGAAGACAATGTCCTGGATGTTATTAGATTTTCCATGTTGAACTTCCAACTTAGCTGTCTTGTTGATAAATTATTCTTGCTAGAAAGAAAGGAGTGAATTGATATCCTGAGACCTGGTCACTCCTAAAACAGGCCATATATTGAACTTGTGAATTTATAAAGCTTAGATTGGTGATGACCACATCACGATGCAGATTTGAGAGGTCCAACTCTAGCAGTCTATTGTCTCAGTCTTGTTCCCTAACCTCTTTACTATATTTTGTCAAACTCAATGACTAGAGATTCATAAGATCTAAGATTTCAATCAAACCTGTTTGGCCTACTGAGTCTTATCTGTACTTGAGAAGGCTGGACAAGAAAATTTCCACTGCCCCTCCCTTCCACTCTTAGAACTACTCCATGACTCTAGAAATTATAGAAATAACAAGATTTTGGTAGGTGCCCAGTCACAAAACAAATTTATAATGAGATAGCCTTTCTAGATACTTATAATAATCACTTAGAAAAAATAATAGAAAAAGTACCACTTAAATGGCAACAAAATTTAAAATATCTATGAGTAAACCTAACAATAAATGTATGGGTCTATATGAAAAAGATACAAATTTTACTGAGGGCCACAGAAGACCTGAATTAATAGAGAAATACCATGTTCCTGGATAAGGAGACTCAACACTGCAAAAATACAAATTATCCCCCATATTAATCTACAAATCTAATGTGTTCACAGTCATTATTCAATAATTGAAATGTATAAATAATTAAAACTGTGTCTGTAAAGAGACTATTCATTCACTACCTCTTTCAAACAGGATTTCCTAGAGCAGGTAGAAATTCATGAGTCCTTTGAATAAAGGGAAATATCTGTATACTTTTTGAGGTCAAAACCCATAACTTACATTGTTTAATATATCATCAAGCCTAGCATATATATATGTGATACTGCAAACCTGGCATTCTCAGATTCAATATTTATATAACTTTCAGGAGCAACATTGAAAGCTCACAACACCTTGAAAATCACTATAGAGTGATTTTACTGAAGCATAAATCTCAATTGGATGCTCTGTGTGGGGTGCAGTACTCATTAAGGTAGTGGGTGAATGTAGCCAACTCCTTAGGATTTTCATCTCAAAGATTTTTGTCTACTTGCTATCATTTATGTAGTAATTTTCATTTATGAGCCAGAGGTTATCTATATTTTCAATTACATTTTATTTAAACTATTTTTATTCAATCATATTATATTCTATGGGAGGAATTATATATTAAAATGATATTTCACAAACTTAGTGATACCTGAAAATCTCATTCATTAATGGACACAAATGCACACACACATGGAATCTGTTGGTCATATGATTCTGAAGAAACAGCAAGAGTGTGACAAGTTCAAAATGGGTAAAAAAAGTAGCTAGGGATAAATGTTCAAGGATCAAAAAGGAAGTGCAGATTGGAAGAGATGAAAGGAGAATGCAGAAGCTTGTTGAAGGTTAAATAAAATGAATAAAATTATAAAAGAGGTTCTTAGATTCATTTAACAAATTAAGTATTACATTAAGAGCTAGGGAATATAGAAAAGAATCACACAACATCCTTCTCACTGCTGTGAACAAATTCACTTTCTGGTAGAGAAGACATAGGAGTTAAAAATTGCTCTACAGTGTAGTGGATAGTATGATAGAGGTAAGGATAGGGTGTCTTGGAAGTGCAAAAGAAGAGTATCTAAAACAAATTGTGGCGGTCAGGTAAAGTTTCTTGGAGCAGATCCTGTGCTGAGCCTTAGAGCATAAATATAAGTTAACTTAATGAATATGTGAGACAGAATTTTCCAGGCAGGGCCGAGGAACAACATATGGAAGGTCATGGAGTGGAGGACATTGCAGAATGCCATTAAATACTTTAAAAAGTTAATATAATGTTTTGAAACTTATGATTTAAAGATACATCAGTGTGAAGTGTAGTCTGACTGATGGCCAGAAAATGAGTTGAGATGCTACTATTGTAATCCAGAGGAAAAATAATAAATAGGTGAATAAATAGGCATTGGCAATGGGGAGGTTGTGAAGGGGTTACATTTGACAGTTATATGAGATAAAATTCAAGAAAGTGGAATTTATCTTGTTGAATTCACTTAAGTCCAAAATCTGGACTTCAGTTTTTAGGCTCAGAAACCTGGTTTTGGCTCTTTACTGAGATAGAATATATAATTCAAACTAAAATTAAAAAGGTGGTCCGAGGCTGATGTAAAACCAGAATGCTAGATTATTATTTGCAATGAAATAGATTAACTGTCATAATAATGATAATATTTGCTTTGGCATGAAGTTCAGACATTTTCTCCTTGTAAAAAGATACACATAAGAAATGAGACATAATCAGAAAGAAAGTTGCTTGACGAACTTGGAATTTGAGGTAGGGAAATTAAATTGGATGTTTCAAAGGTTTAATAGCATCAGGCCATAGATAGGAGATAGGAATATCCAACTTGGTTGGCTACATTCTTTTCCTGGGACAGCTACAACCGCAGTATGCCTTTCAACGTCCTGTTTCTATGTTGCTACTGCTAACCAACAGTCCTTCAATGAATATTCTTGAGATAAATATCTTTTTTTTAAAAGATTTTATTTATTTATTTGACAGGGACACACCGAGAGAGAGAACACAGCACGGGGAGTTGGAGAGGGAGAAGCAGGCTTCCCGCTGAGCAGGGAGCCTGATGTGGGGCTTGATCCCAGAACTCCAGGACCATGACCCGAGCTGAAATCAGCTGCTTAACTGACTGAGCCACCCAGGCGCCCCTTGAGATAAATATCTTTAGTCAAGATTCACAGACCTGTACCCCTGGGGATAAAAATATATGTTTATAAAAAATAAAATAAAAAAAAATCTTTAGTCAAGTCTTAATTTGTCCAGATTTCCTTTTTAAGGTTATTTTTGATAACTTTGCCTTGATATATATTCATGTTTCAATTTAATTCTCAGTCATAAGTCTAATTTCCTTTATTTCTCTAAGTTGGTGGAGTAACAACTGACCTCTCTGTCGCTATTTACTTTCTACAAACTCCAGGTGAAAGTTGAAAGACAGTGAGATAGAGAGGAAAATGGGTGGGTTCCAAACAAAATGTGGTTTACAAAGAGAAGGCTCCTAAATGTGCTTGGCTGGCTCAATAGATAACAGCAGGCAACTCTTGATCTCAGGGCTGTGAGTTAAGCCCCACGTAGGCTGTAGAGATACTTAAAACAAAACAAAACAAAAACCCAAAACAACAACAACAAATAAAGAAAAGATTCTTAAGGGCAATTAACCCTACCATAGGCTGAATATGTAAAATTCATCACTTAAATGAATCAAATCCTGACATTTTACCACTGAGCCATCTGAAGAGATTTTCTTTCATATAGTCATTTAGCTAGAATCCTTGTCAGAATATACTTTATTTATATTAACACATCTATCATTTACTTAATACCCACAATGTTCCGGTACCAGGAACTATGGGGAAAGTGGAAATTACCAACATATAATCCCTATTCTTACTGAGCTCACTATTTAGAAGGGCAGACAGATACATAAAAAAGTAATTACACAACAGTGGGATAATAGAAATAGCTTCAGTTGGAGCACAGAAGAAACAGTAATCACTTCTGTTTGGGGAAAGGCAGGATGCGGACAGTAAAGAGTTATGTCACAAAGGACATAATGCCTGTGTGTTGACTCATTACTACCAAAGTTAAACTTGGCAACTGGTTTATTGGAAAGATCTAATTGAATGGATACCTCCACATAGCAGAGGGATTTAAACCACAACTACTAACACTGATCATAAAACACCTCAAATTGTTCTAGCTTTTTCTAAAGTAATGAAGAGATCCTAAAAGTTAAATCTATTAAAGTTTACTGTTTAGTTTATTAAAAGCAATAGAAACAAGTTTGATAAGGGGTACTGTAATATCAAAATCATAGATACAGGATATCACAGTTGCAAAAATGATGGGAATCCATGACACCTTATTTTCTTCATTTTCTAATTTAATCTTTAGTCTATTAAATGTTCACTTAGTACCTACTATGTGCATTTTGCAATATATATAAAATCATCATGTTGTAGCTCTTAAACTTACACAATATTATATGTCAATTATATCCCCTCAAAGCTGGGAACAAAAAAACAAACCAACAAAACCCTACCAGTACATGTTACAGTGAGATATAAAAATGAAGACTGTGAATGGGGAAAGGAATTAGATCTAATGATACAAATAAATATAATGCAAATAGTCATTGCCTTAAGGGAACTTGGAGGAGGGGATAGTAAACAAAATACCAAAATGGTTCAGAGGGAAGATAGTTCTTCTAGTTAGAGAAGTCAAGAAGGGTTTAATGGGGAAGATGATATTTGATCTGTGTTTTACAACAGCAGTGTAAATCTTGGTGAAGAATAAATCCAAATATTTTTTTCCATGATAATCGAATAACCTTTTTAAATAAAGATAGGTGTGTAAAGGAAAAACTTCAGCTTTTTTCCTTCCTGTGTAGAGAAAACCCAGTCTTCTCTACTGTCTCTCCTTTGAGTCTCCTTTACTACTCACACAGAACACTTCACCTGACACTTTTGGTCACCAAATGTATGAGGTGGGTCGGGGTGGGGGGGGCTTACAATAATCAAATCTCTGACAACACCAGCTGGGTATCCTATAATAACTGAGATAGTATCAGATCTCAAGGTAAGGTACAGCCTTACAAGACTCCCCCACTCCCCAATTTCAGACATTAAACTGTAAGTTGTGCTTCTCACCAACCAGCTGTAGATCAGAGGTTCCAATGACCTTCTTCTCAGTTTCAATTAATTTTCTAGAGCAGCTCACTCAGGGAAACATTTATCAGTTTATTAAAGGCCATGACAGAGGATGCAGATGAACAGCCAGATAAAGAGATACAGAGGGCGAGGTCTTAGAGCCTGTGAGCATCTGAGAGCCTGAGAGCAGGAGCATCCACCGCAGTGAAGTTGGGGTACAAACCCAACTCCTCATGTAGATGCATTTGATAGCCTAGAAGCTTTCCAAACCCCACATGGAATTTTATGGAGGCTTTCTCACGTAGGCATGATCAATTATTAACTCTGTTTCCAGCCCCTCTCCACACTCTGGAGGATGGGGTAGTGATGTAGCGCTGAAAAATTCATGTAGGCCTTACAGAAAAGACTGGACTGAGCAACAACTTGAAGTGGACAAAGGAATTACTCAAAGGCCTATCTGGAGGAAGAGTGTTGCAATCAGAAGGAATAATGAATGAGACCAAAGACTGTTTAAGGAAAAGCAGGAAAGCCAGAGTAGCTGCAACAGCAAGGCAAGGAGCAGACTGGTAGGAGAGATCCGGCAAGGTAGGGGCAGAATATACACAATCTAAAAGGCCATGCGAGGACCTCGACATTTTTTTTTTTTAACTCAAGTATAATTAACATACAGTGTTACATTAGTTTCAGGTGTATAATATAATGATTCAACAATTTTATACATTACTCAGTGTTCATTACTCTAAGTGTACTCTTGATCCCCTTTATCTGTTTCACCCCTCACCCCACCCACCTTCCCTCTGGCAGCCACCCATTTGTTCTCTGTATTTAAGAGTCCTGGGTTTTTTGTTGTTGTTTGGTAAGGACCTTGGTTTTCACTGAGTGAAAATGGGAGCCATTGTATATCATTGAGGAACATGCCCTGTTTTGCCATTTATTCAGGCCATCCTTTTGTCCATCAATAGTTAAAGTTTTCTTCATATATGTTTTATGTATTTCTTTTTATGCTTAGTCCCAGATACTTTAAGATTTTGTTGCTAATATGAATGGAATCCTTCTTGGATTATATTCTCTAATTGGCAATTGCTATTAAGCAAACTATTGAGGGGTGCCTGGTTGGCTCAGTAGGTCAAGCATCTAATTCTTGATTTCAGCTCCAGTCATGATCTCAGGGTCATGAGATCCAGTCCCGCACAGAGCAGATTCAGATACTAATAACCACCTAAGCTGGGTGTGAAGTTGGTAACCTCCTCATGAAAATTAAGAGAACTCCAGATATATAATTAATATAAAAACCAAGTTTTTCAAAGATTTACTTATTCTAGACAGAGAGAGAGTGTGTGAATGAGCAGTGGGGAAAGCAGAGGGAGAGATCTCAAGCAAACTCCCTGCTCAGAGTGGGGCTGGATACCTCAAACTTGATACTATGACCCAAACGGAAACCAAGAGTTAGTCGTTCAACTGACTGAGCCATCCAGGCACAACTGAACAGGGGTTTTTTGTTTTATTTATTTATTTTTTAAAAAGATTTCATTTATTTAGAGAGAGCATGCATATGCATGTGCATGAGCAGGGGGCAGGGCAAAGGGGAGAAGGGGAGGGAAAGAATCTCAAGCAGACTCCAAGCTGCTGGAGCCCAAGCCCTGAGGATCATGACCTGAGCCAAAACTAAGAGTCCGATGCTTAACTGACAGAGCCACCGAGGTGCCCCTTTTCTGTTCTCTTAACACATCCCTCCCTATATTCTGGTGCCTTAAAAAGTTCTTAAAACGTACTATAGTAGGGGCGCCTGGATGGCTCAGTGGGTTAAGCCGCTGCCTTCGGCTCAGGTCATGATCTCAGAGTCCTGGGATCGAGCCCCGCATCGGGCTCTCTGCTCAGCAGGAAGCCTGCTTCCTCCTCTCTCTCTGCCTGCCTCTCTGCCTACTTGTGATCTCTCTGTCAAATAAATAAATAAAATCTTTAAAAAAAATGTACTATAGTATAGTCTCAGGGCGTTTTTCCAAATTTTTTGTCCCAAACCTGCTCCACTGCATCCATTAGGATGGCTACTATTAAAAAAAATAAGTATTGTTAAAGATATGGAGAAATTAGAATTCTTGTGCATTATTGGTGGGAATGTAAAATGGTGCGGCTATCACGAAAAACAGTATGGTGAGTCCTCAAAAAATTAAAATTAGAATTACCATACAATCCAGCAATTTCACTTCTAGGCACACACCCAAAAGAACAGAAAGCTGGGGCACCTGGGTGGCTCAGTGGGTTAAGCCTATGCCTTCGGCTCAGGTCATGGTCTTGGGGTCCTGGGATCGAGTTCCGCATCGGGCTCTCTGCTCAGCAGGCAGGGAGCCTGCTTCCCCCTCTCTCTCTGCCCGCCTCTCTACCTACTTGTGATCTCTCTCTCCCTGTCAAATGAATAAATAAAATATTTAAAAAAAAATAGAAAGCGGGGACTTGGGGTGCCTAGGTGGCTCAGTCAGTTAAGTGGCTGCCTTCAGCTCAGGTCATGATCTCAGGGTCCTGGGATCAAGTTCCACATCGAGCTCGCAGCTCAGTGGAGAGCCTGCTTCTCCCTCTGCTTGCTGCTCTGCCTACTTGTGCTATCTCTCTGTCAAATAAATAAATAAAATCTAAAAAAAAACAAAAACAAAAACAAAACACCTCATTGAAAAAGAAAGCAGGGACTTGAAGAGGTATTTGTATACCCATGTTCATGGCAGCACTATTCATAAAAACAAGGAACAGAAGAAACCCAAATGTCCAACAACATATGAATGGATAAACAAAATGTCTTATATATACATACACTGTAGTATTCAGTCTTAAAAAGGATATTATGACACATGCTATATCATAGATGAACACTGAGAACATTATGTTTAGTGAAATAAGCCAGTCACAGAAAAGATATACTATATGATTCCACTTATATGAGGCACCTCTAGTAGTCAAATTCATAGAGACAAAAAGAAAAATGGTAATTGCCAAGAACCAGGGGTTGGAAGAATGGTGAGTTAGTGCTTAATGGGTACAGAGTTTCAGTTTAATAAGATGAAAAGAGTTCTGAGATGAACGGTGGTAATGGTTGCCCAACAATGTGAATGGACTTAATGACACTGAACTGTACACTTAAAAATGGTTAAGATGGTAATATTCTAGGGGTGCCTGGGTGGCTCAATTCAGCTAAGGTCATGATCCTGGGCTCTCTACTCAGTGGTGAGCCTGCTTCTCCCTCTCCCTCTGCCTGCCGCTCCCCCTACTTGAGTGCTCTCTCCCTCTGTCAAATAAATAAGAAAAATCTTTGGCAAAAAAAGATGGTAATATTACATGTGTTTTACCAATTCTATTTTTTTATATTAAAGAAAATTTTAAACCTTTAAAACTTTAAAACTTTAAACCTATTTTAAAGAAAATTTTAAACATCAATGTTTGCGTGTTTCTTGTTGCCTCTTTTATTCTGTGAGGCCCAGTTTTTCCTCTGCCTAGGGCTTTGAACTCAACCTTCCTCACTGACCTTTGTTTCCAGTGTTTTTTTTTTTTTTTTCTGGGCCTGGAACTCCTTGAGTCCCTCAACATTCACCTTTGCCCAGATTATGGTCTGTTCCCCTTTTCTTTGAGCTCTTGTCAGCCTTTTTTTTTTTTTTTTTTTTTTTTTAAATCCAGTCTTGTTCCTAAGACCCCCAGCATGGGCCAGTCTCACTTCTAAAGAAAGATCTCAGAAATAAAGCACACAATTCTAGAATACAGACTATCTGTATTCCAGGTATAACTATGAACTTAATGCTGTTTAATATAAATTAAGAAATCACATTTATGGAGAATTGTTTGAAGGATATACTGTTTAGCCACTGCTTGGAATCAGTTTGTTTGCTTGTTTTCGTTTTCTTTTCTAAGTTTATTTTTTTAGTAATCTCTACACCCAACATGGGGCTTACAACCCCAAGATCAATAGTCATATGCTCTGCCTACTGAGCCAGCCAGGACCCTGCCTGTTTTTGTTTTCTGAGCCAAGGATCAATAAAGGAGCTCTAGAAACTTTGCGAACCTCCTGAAATTGTCTGTAAAAACCTCTGTGATTTTAAAAGTTCTCAATATACTCTATTATTTATTCCCCCCAGAAAAAGAGTTAAGTATTTCTATATATATTCTAAAATTTGTTATTCCTTGGATTGAAACAGATCATCAAAGCCTTACCTCAACTGGAATATTCTGCCCCAAGCTCAGAATGGGTTTCACTAAACAATGCTTTGGCATTATGCCAAAAACTTACATGGAAGGACATTAAAAGGAAACAGTCTCAACTCTAAAAATCTGTTTAGGGAACTACCATAAAAACAAAGAGAGCAAAACAAAGATGGGCACAGATCTGCCTGGATATCTCAAGATTTTAACCAGATAATATGTCTATAAAGGCAGAAATACGCTGATGCTATCATTAGACAAGAAGAGATTATGAACAAGGCCAAGGAAAATGAAATTCCTTATGTAAGAACTGAGTCAAATGTAATGGCAGCACTAAAGGTTCTTCCTTTAGTGGGATTTGGAGAGCTACCAATGCAGATAATAATGGCAATTTTCAGATAAATGTATATAACATTTACATATACATTGAGTATACCTAAGTTAAAGAAAGGTTCAAACTATAAAAGATATCATGTGAAATTTTTAACAATTCTCCCTTTCCAATTTCAGGATAATTCTCTTTAATGTAACTCTCACATTCCTTGATTTAGCTAAAATCCATCTACCCATTCTTCAAAGCTCAGCTTTAAAAAAAAATATATATATATATATATATACTTTATATATATATAAATTTTAATTATATATTATATATAAAAATAAATGTAATTAAATTTTAAAAATTATATATGTGTGTGTGTGTATATATATATATATATATACATATATATACACATATATATATATATATTTTTTTTTTTTTGGCTCCACACCCAATGAAGGACTTGAACTCATGACCCAATGATTAAGAATCTCATACTTTACTGACTGAGCCAGCTAGGTGCCCAGTCAGCTTTTAAAATTATGAGAACGAATACAGTTCAAGTCGAATTCCTTTTGTTTCACTAAACCAAAAACCACCCTCTCTCCTTAAACACACACATGCATAGCTTTTTTTTTTTTTAAGATTTTATTTATTTGAGATCACAGGTAGGCAGAGAGGCCAGCAGAGAGAGAGGAAGGGAAGCTCCCTGCTGAGAAGAGAGCCTGATGCTGGGCTTGATCCCAGGACTCTGGAATCAGGACCTGAGTTGAAGGTAGAGGGTTAACCCACTGAGCCACCCAGGCGCCCCACATGCATAGCTCTTTTACTCTTTTTAAAATTTTTCATAAGCATATCCACAAAGAACTATGACAAAAAGTTTTCCTTTTGTTGGAGGGAACCCCCTCAAATAGTCAACAGTCATTTAGTTGGAATTATGTAGAGAGTTTAGTTCCAGACATTGGTAGCAAGTCTAAGCTTTCTCCAACAGCCACAACAGAAACTGACTAATATTGAAGCCAACTGTGATACTAAGGATGCAAAGTATATGGTCTGAGACTAGAGAAATGAGTTATTAATATAGATGTCTATAGAAAGGGAAATTCAATAAGACCCTTTTGACGGTCTTATCTTAAGCTCACATGGAAAAAAGATGTCGAGTGTTCAAATCGTGATTCATCTTACTATAATATCAATAATTACAATTAAATCAATGAGCACAGTGAAAGTTTCTGTTGGACTACTCCTATTTCCCTTTGAGAGTTCACAGATGGGAAACATTCACTCAACTTTACCTCTTGCTAAAGATACTTAAACCATGGTTATCACAGCAGACTCTGGCTTTCTGTTTAAACACCTTCAAAAGTAAATCATGCATCTGCATCAGGTCTTTAGGTTGAACATTCTTCTCACTGCCCTCTAAGAAAAACCCTCAGGGGTGCCTGGGTGGCTCAGTCATTAAGTGTCTGCCCTAGTCAGGCTCCCAGCTCAGCGGGGAGACTGCTTCTCCCTCTCCAACTCCCCCTGCTTGTGTTCCATCTCTAGACTCTCTCTTCAAATAAATAAATAAAATCTTCCAAAATAATGTAATTTAAAAATTAAAAAAAAACCCACTTAAACATTACTGTCTATGTGAATTAATGGGAACTAGTATCATCAGTGGTTCTAGCCAAAGACTTTCTACAATAGTCTCAGGTTCAATTTTTAATTTTTTTTCCTCCCACCTTTGCAGCAAAAATAGTCTCAAAGCCAGGTCAGAGGAAGTCAAGTCTGTGTACTCCCCTAAGAAGTTTTTTAGAGATTCAAAATTGCAAGAAGCTTTTTGGTGGACTTTAGTTCAACCCTTTAATGAGTGCTCTGAGAGCACAGTAACCGATTTCCTGGCTTTGTGGTTAAACATGGTACAGTATAGTAGTTAAGTAAGATGTTGAACTTGAGAATCTCAGCAGATATAAGGTTAGCACTTACCTGAAATAAAACATTTTATATATTTCATTTCAGAGAAACACCACCTAAGGATAAAACAAAAACTTATCAGTCCAGGCCCTGCTGACATAATACTTATTATTTATCAAAAGTTACTGTGTGTTGGAAACTTTACTATGTGCTTTACCAAGATCATCTTATTTAATTTTCACTAAAACCTGGGCCTGGAAAGAGGATATTATTCTTTCCCACAGATGAAAAACCTGGGCCTAAGATAAGTCTTGCTCATTGTCATAAAATCAGAAAGCGGTAGAGTCACAGTGGGTAGAGATTTGAATCCCTGCTTGCCTGGATGCTCTTTACCACAATTTTTATCCTCTCTCTTGTAGACTTCGCCACAGATGAAGAGATGACTGTCAAGTGCATTTCTAGGGCAGTAACTGAAAACTGTGGTCAAATAGAGTAAAATTTGAAGTCTTAAATGCCCATATGCTACTCTTCGGTAGCTCTGGCACTGAGCTCGGAAGAAAATCCTCTATTCCACTATGTCTCCACATTTCAGCAGCCCTTTTTTCTTTACTTTTGACTGAGAACCTCTTAGAGCAATCATTCCCAAAAGCATGGTCCATGAACAAATTGTTTCAAAAACATGAAAAGCCTTTGTGGAAAATACAGGCACCTGGCCCCCACTCCAAATGTACCGACACAGAATCTCTGGGAGGGGTGGCAACAAGAAACCCAGGAAATCTTTTTGCCTATTAAATTTTAGACTATTCATTGCCTTGCAGCAAAACAGCTAGAGCGTAATCAGCAGGAGGTAAACTGAAAGCTAGCCTCCATAATAATCAGTCTGATGCTGGGTCAGATTGGTGTTAAGAAAAAGATAGGACAGAGATCTTGTGAGAAGGCATAGGGTCATAACATTGTTTTGCAGCTGGAAGAAATCTTGAAAACGGTCTATTCCAATGTTTTTCTAATAGTGTTTTATGAAGCTTTAGGAGTTCTAAAATGGGATATGAGAAAAAAGGACCGGCAGCCAGAGCTTAAAGTCTTAAAAAAATTACTGCAGAAGCTTTACTGGTAACCTGGAATTTTGTGTAAGACTGTACCTGAATACAGTTTTGCTGATTTAAACAAACAAAACAAATCTTGGCTGCAAAAGAGAAGAAAAAATTCTCAAGGCCCAGCATGCATCCCAAACTAATTAAATCAAACATATGCTAGTTTGTTCCAGATAACAGCATTTTTCCATACCAAGTGATTTCAATGTATAACCAAGAGTGAGAACCACCATACCAATTTGCCCTGTGCTTCCTCATTTGAGATAAAAGAAAATTAAGACCCAAAGAATTTAAAGGCAATCAGGATTGAAACCAGCATCTTGACTTCTAGCTCACTATACTGTGTTCTCGCCACAATCCAGAATGAACTAATTATTCCTCTAAAATTGAGAGCATATAAATCAAGATTATTATGTAACCTCACATTTACAGAGTTCTCTGGACTTTTAAAGAGTACTTTATATGTATTCTCTTTTTAGATTCTTATATACTGGGAAGTAGGCAGGGCAAAACTATATCTGTCTCAGAATGAGGAAAACAGAGGTCAGTTGAGATAACTCAAAGTGGCTTAAGAGTAGGTTAGAACCCTAACCCTGGGGCGCCTGGGTGGCTCAGTGGGTTAGGCTTCTGCCTTCAGCTCAGGTCATGATCTCAGGGTCCTGGGATCGAGCCCCACATCAGGCTCTCTGCACAGCAGGGAGCCTGCTTCCCCCTCTCTCTGCCTGCTTCTCTGCCTACTTGTGATCTTTCTCTCTCTCTGTTGAATAAATCAATAAAATCTTAAAAAAAAAAGAACCCTAACCCTAACTAATTAATCTTCTAACTTCTGGATTAAGTAAATCTAATTTGACAAGTGTTTGTGTGCCTAGTATGTGTTAAAACATGGTCAAAGATAAGACATCATCCATGCCCTCAATTAGTGTACAATCTTTTTAGAAAAACAGAAATAACTAAAATCCTGTGCAGTCTGGCTTATCCCTTGGACTAGCAGAAGCTGAAAACACTGCCTGATTGGCCTTGATAACAAAATCCAATTCTCTTCAAATTCAGTCTGTGGCTTCTACTTTCTTTCTGACTATGGCAACTAATGTTAGGGAACTCAAAGGATTTGTATATAGCTATTGCATCTCTAGGCAAGGCCACGTAGCTGAAAAATGTCTTGATAGGGGTAGAGAAGAAAGAAGAAGGGTGCAGTTTCAGTGAGGTTCATTTCATAATCTCTGAAGCCAAGGCTATGACTTAGCAAAAGACTGGGAGATCTCAAAACAAAGGACTGGATGGATAAGAAAGAATATTCACATAAATAATTATTTCCTTTTCCATGGCATTTTAATAACTTGACAGTTTGTAATTTATGTTGAAGATAAATACTATACACCAAGGAGGAAAATAAGATGTAGGGAATAGTATTTGTATTAGTAATCAGAGTGGTGGAGAAGGTCACAGATAGACAAGAATGTTCAGTCAAGTTTTCTCATGAGGAACTCATCAGACATTGCAAAATGTTGCCATCCATATTTTACCAAATAAAAGATAATGAGAGAACCAGGACACCATGTTTTATTTATGAACTGAAACAAGTTGGCCAGGAATGGTCTATCACAGTTGTTCTCAAACTTTAATTTTCATCAGAATCACCTGGAAGGCTGGGTCCCATGAGTTTCTAATTTAGTAGGTCTGAGGTAAGGCCCAACAATTTACATTTCTTACAAATTCAGGTGATGCTGATGTTGATGCTGTTGGTTCAGATCCCATACTTTGAGAACTACTGGTTTATCATAAAGTCCACAATATACTAGATAACACAGGCATGCACACATGCTTGTTGCAAATTATGACAACTTAGTCAATTCTCTATTGTTGCCCTTGTAAATGATACTCTCCAATACCTAATGGCCAAAAATAAGATTAAATCAGGAAGAAGTTAGGGTTAGCCACTTAATTAGACCATCTATTTAAAAGCACAAATGAATGAGTTTATGAAATGAATGTTTGGGTATTAGACAAAGGCAACAAGTGAGGTATATGCAACAACTAGGAAATGACATCGCCCTTTAAAAGACTTTACTTAATCTTGAAGAAGACATCAACTTTATTTCTTGTATTTAAGAGAAGACCCTTTGGACTTCCACTTTCTTAAATGTTACCCAAGGTCCTATTCCCATTCTTTTCTCACTACTCACTTTCCCTGAGTTTTCTTAATCACTTCCGCACCCCCCAACACCAGCTTCATATACTATATACATCATTTGCTAGTAACTTTGTTAAGGTTAAGAAATTCCTTTGAGAATCTGATTAATGCCCTTTCTTCATAAAAATAAACATACACACTGGGGCACCTGGGTGGTTCAGTCAGTTAAGTATCTGCCTTCTGCTCAGGTCATGATCTCAAGGTCCTGGGAATTGAGTCCTGCTCAGTGGGGAGTCTGCTTCTCCCTCTGCCCACCGCCCCCACCCCTTGTGTGCTCTTTCTCTCTCTCAAATAAATAAATAAAATCTTTAAAAAAAAACAAACATACACACCTATATACATTTTACATCTAATTCAAGACTGAGATTTTTCATTCAAGTCTGTAGGCCCCAGATTAAGAACTCCCTATGTACTAATGATTCTAAAATCTATATCCTTCAGTCTGAATTTTTATTTTGAGCTTCAGTATTACATATCCAAAGAGCTACTTAACATCTGTTTTTGGATGTCACACAAGTCTCAAAATCTACAGGTATTGAGGAATGATTGCTTAATATGGATGGGGTTTCCTTTTGGGGTGATGAAAAGGGTCTGGAATAAGCATTAGTGATGGTTGTACAATACTGTGAATATACTTAATGTCACTGAATTGTGGTTAAATTTTTATATGGTTAAAGTAGTAAGTTTCACATAATGTGTATTTTTCCACAATTAAAAAAATCTACATTTACAAAACTGAAATAATCTCTATTCCTCAACTCTCACACACCTAGAAGCTGTGCTTTCTCTTGTATTTCTGGTCTTTGAATATCAGTTACTAGTCTAACCATTCACCTAGTGGCCCAAGCCAGAAACCTGAGTCATCTTTGACAATGTTCTCTTTCACTCTCCCATTTGTAATTAATTAGGAAGTTCTGTTTTCTCCCTCATTAATAAAGAGTAAACTCGGGATAGTCATCTACTTCCTCTATCCTCAAAGCTTCTACCTAAGTTCAGGCCACTGTTATTAACTGCAGAGTCTCCAGTGTTGTACCTTCCCCCCCTTCACAGAATCCTCACAATCATCCTGGGACAAAGGCATTACTATCCTCATTTCACAGCTAAGGAGACTAAGACTTAAAGTGGATTTTGAATTTGAACTTAGGTAATTCTTAGTAAGAGTCCAAAATGATGACTTTTCCTTCCCTTGGTCCCTTGTATGCTGGTTATTCTGTGTACTGTGTCTTCCCCCACCCACCCCCCTCCCTCTGCCCTATTTGGGAAGCTGACCTCTCAGAACTACATCATCCAGACTACCTTACCACCCCTAGGCTTGTTTGGATTTTGCCAATGGAAAGTACTAGCTGGAGACATGAGAGCAGGAAGAGAGAGAAAGATTAGAGCATTTATTTCTTTACTTCATTTCTGCTTATAGCAACTGCTTAGCCCTTCTGGCCACAGCTCTTGTCAGGCAGTCCTCTTCCAGATTGTAGCTGTAGGTGGTCTCTAGGAACAACACTCCTTCCCCTTTCCTCTCGGGCCTAGGAGTCCTACTAACTTGCCACTGTTGATGTGTTTCAACATTTCTTTCTAGTTCCTGTGAATACTGATTGTACTTCTGTAAACAATCCTTTGGTTAAACTCTTCATTTAAACCCTTTTGAATGCACCAGCTATTTTTCTGCAAGGATTCTGACTGATAAACTAGGAAAACAAAACAAAAAAATGGCATGTTGTTGCACTTCGATTCATTCAATTTCTAATATCTTTAATATTAAAGAAAGAGTCTCCTTTTCCTCTGATCTAAAGTTTTCCATCCTTCTGGGACTCCCTGGTCTTCCAAGAAGCCTCTCTAAAATACTGTTACCTACAGAAAAACACTATTGTTGCCACTATTGTGCCGTGTGGCATATCTAGTGTGACATTAGTACTCTATTGTCCTATAGTTCTATGATCATTCAGTTTTGTCAGTCTGATCATCCCTGCAGGGCAATAAGCTCTTAGCAGTAGGGAACTTCAGCAATTAGAATCTCTAATGACAAACACATTTAGAAGGAAACTTAAGAGGTTACCTTGTCTAACTTTTTTATTTTATAGATGTGGTTTAGTTTTACACAGCTACAGAATAGTGGCAAACCCAAACCCATCATCTAGATTCTTCATATTGTTTCACATGCTGTGATACTGAGCTGGGTATGCAATATGCTAATGACTCGTACTTAAATTTTTTCAGTTTTTGTTTTGTTCAATGCTAAGCCGTGTGCCTAGACAACTATCCAGCCTACAGGATGTGCCCAGCAAGTATTTGCTCATTTTGAACCTGTGATGCAAGACTAATTCCTTAGAAGTTAATCAGAATTCAGAGGATCGTTATAATAGTAATCCCCCATACACCTAGAGAAAGTGAATAGTTTCAAGGTGCTTTCACATTTAAATGAGCCCATTTGCTCCCTCTGAGGTAGACATGGCAGGAATTATTAGTTTATTTTAACAGATGCAGGAAACTGAGCCTCTGAGAAGTTAAAAAGCAAGGTCCCTTTATTAGTATGTAGTAGAGCTGATACCAATATTCATGTTTTTTTTTACTTCCACTTCAATACCATTTCCATTATTCCATGTTGCTTCTTCAGCTTTGCTATTCCGCTTCTAGGTATAGCAGTTTCATTCATGGAGTGAGTCTGAATATTCACAATAAATAGGTAAATAAATAAGTAAATAGGTAGATCATATACTTGTGCTCAAAGAAGTGATTTTGCTCCTTTAAAAAATCCACTATTGGGGACGCCTGGGTGGCTCAGTTGGTTGAGCAGCTGCCTTCGGCTCGGGTCGTGATCCCGGCGTCCTGGGATCGAGTCCCACATCGGGCTCCTTGCTCATCGGGGAGCCTGCTTCTCCCTCTGCCTCTGCCTGCCATTCTGTCTGCTTGTGCTTGCTCTCTCTCCCTCTCTCTCTCTCTCTCTCTGACAAATAAATAAATAAAATCTTTAAAAAAAAAAAATCCACTATTGGGGGCGCCTGGGTGGCTCAGTGGTTAAAGCCTCTGCCTTCGGCTCAGGTCATGATCTCAGGGTCCTGGGATCGAGTCCCGCATCGGGCTGTCTGCTCAGCAGGGAGCCTGCCTCCTCCTCCTCTCTCTCTGCCTGCCTCTCTGCCTACTTGTGATCTCTACCTGTCAAATAAATTAAAAAAATCTTAAAAAAAATTTTTTTTAAATAAAAAAAAATCCACTATTGGGGCACCTGGGTGATTGGTTAAACAAAGGATTCTTGGCTTCTGCTCAGATCATGATCTGGGAGTCATGAGATTGAGCTCCACGTCAGGGTCTGCTCTCAGTGAAGAGTTTGCTGGAGATTCTCTCTCCTTCTGCCCCTCCTGCTCATGTTCTCCCTCTAAGATAAATAAACCTTTTTAAAAATCCATCATTAAAAGTACTTCTATTCTACTTCTGATTAGATAAAGCCTGCAAATTATCACCATTCTTCTTTTTGAGATTTTATTTATTTATTTGACACAGAGAAAGAGAAAGAAAATGAGACAGAGGACAAGAAGGGGTAGTGGCAGGCAGAAGGAGAGGGAGAAGCAGCCTCCCTTAGCAGGGAGCCCGATACGGGGCTCGGTCCCAGGACCCTGAGATCATGAGCCACAGGCAGATGTTTCACCGACTGAGTCACCCAGGCACCCCAGATTATCACCATTCTTGATTATTATGAGGCCTGTTATTTCTCTGAGGGAGGAAGAAGGTTATCATCAGTGTGTTTTGGAACAAGGGAGATAGCACTTTTGAGACATGACTTCCTACACAGATCTCTTACACTTCCTGTACAGCTGGGGCCTTATAAAACTAGGTCTTCAAAGAAAAACGAGTAACCTCTTGTCCTTGGCCTGACCTCACCAGAGAGGGGCTGGGCACACTGGCTTTCTTCAAGATCAAATGCACCGGAGAACTACTTATAAATATTTTGATTGAATTCTCTTACCACAAAGACTTTGGTACAGATTTCACCCTGGGTTTTAGGTATTAGGACGATTTCTGGTCCTAATCGGAACATTGCAGAAACCAAAAAGAATCTAAACATATTAGCCATCTTCTTTGGATTTCAATTTCCACTAAAAGCTCAGAGTGTTGACTCAAAAAATGACCCAAACTAAAGTCCTACATCTTAACAACAGGGGCACAAACTCAAATGCCTACCAGATGCCAGGCAAATAAAGCAAAGCTCACTGTAAGTAAACAAAGAGTAATGGAGTCTGTAATGAACTATAGTAAATTAACAGTTGCTTTTCAGTTCCAACCACCAGTTGCTTTGTGGGAATGTGAGTTAAAAGTTAACAGATCTCCTTTAAAAAAAAAAAAAAAAAAAAAAAAAAGGCTGTAAATCTGCATTGTTAAAATGTGAAATCTGGTTTTAAATAGCTACTAATTCAAACTTGCAAGGCTGTTGCAAGCCGTGGGTAGCCAGCCAGAGTTTGACTTTTCTTTATGGAGTAGGTCTCGTGTGCCATATGAGAGAATGATAACAAATGTGCCACTTTCAAGTCAAATGTAGTATAAGATCTATGCTTTTTTCGGTGAATCTGGATATTGCTGGAGAAATGGACAAACTCCGTGAGTTAATAGAATGCGCCTTAGCTAGGAGTTTGGGGGTATCTGTTTCAAGAGGTAACTGGGTAAATGTGTCCCACTTTGGGAAGTATGTGGTGGGGAATAAAAATCCCCTTTGCTAGGTATTCAGGCAAAGTTATTTTCTCTGGAGTGTCTGGGAAACCCTTATGTATATTCAAGTATGGGGAGGGGGCAATAACCTCGGGGAGTATCGGGAGAACAGTTTACAAGAGAGTATGAGGATAGACAGGTGTTAGTGGGAAGTACACACAGCTGTACCCCAGTCAGGCAGTCTCTTCAGGGTTAGTCTCTTCAGTGTTGGGAGGGAGAAGGCAATAACCTCTCCTCCGGCGCCACCTTCGGGCGCTTCTGCTCACCATTGCCGTACGGCCGCCAACTTCACGGATCTCCATCTTAACGCTTTCTGCGCAGGCGCCCTAGAGCCCCAGGGTAGGGTTTAGGGCAGAGTCCCGCCTCTGACCACGCCCCTCCTCACTAGCAACCCCCCCCAACCACGCCCCTCTTCTCAGGAGCCCGCCAACTGCCCCTCCCGCCTTGGTTTCCCAAAGCAGTCCTGTAGCTGTTGGCCTGGCTCTAAGTTCCTGACGCTGGGGAATAATGATGAAATACTCAGACCCTGCCTTTGGGTAGATAGCAGACTTTTGAGGAAGACAAACAAGTAAATTATAACTTTTAAGTGCTCTGTGAAGGGGTTCAGGGTTGGTTGGGTCCTAAAGGCTGCCATGAAGTAGCAGAACCTAGAAGGCCATGGAAAAGCCTGCAGGCCATTCCAGGAAGGGGGAACAGAATGTGCAAAGGCACTGAAGGGTAGGAGTACAGTGTGTGTGTAGGGTTGGAACTACAGGGAAGAGCTTTAGAATAGCTAATTACAGGATGGTAGGGGGGTGTCTGCACTGCCCTGGAGGATCTTAGAATTTCAGCCCAAAGGCTAGGATAGGTAACTACTGAATAGTTTTAATAGGAGAGAGACTTACCAGAGTATGTGAAGAGGGCTGGGGCAGAACTGAGGCAGGTGATTATCACAGTAATATCCAGATAAGAGGAACTAAAAGCCACTATTCCATTTGTGGTACTGGGAACTGAGGTAAGACAATGGATTCAATAGGTAAGTTTAAGGCAGAAATGACAGAGCACAAATGGCTTCCAGAAGAAAGAGGAAGTTTTAAAAATGACTGGGGAACTGAATTGTAAGGATTTATTTAGCAAGCAAATGGAAATGAACTGGAAGGCTGGAGTTAATTCCCTATCCTATGCTCCCACTCAGCTCCCACCCCACAAGGGTTAAGAAACTAGGTAAGCACTTTTTTGTGTCAGTTTCTCTGATCTCCCTGCCAGGAGGCCTCATTTTACCTTGTTTCTTCCAATACAGGAGGAGACTTTTTACTTCAGCTTTATTTCCTTGAATCTTCCCAAATGAAAGTCCAATTTCTACTCTTAGGCCTATTCCTCTGTCCTGTACATGGCAGCCTCAGCCCTCTACCAATCCCCAGAAACACACCCTTACCTTGTCCTCACAACATGGACTAGTTTATACTACTAGCACATGACATCTCCTACTCTTCTGGACCTTTTGCAGGAAGCTGATACCTTGGGTCCCCGTGACTCTGTTACTGGATTGGTAGTCTCAGGTCAAGGCCAAGATGCTAGCCCACATTACCTGCTTTACTGCTTGGTACTTATCCAGAGCTGTTTTACATTGTCGGGGAGAAGAGGCAGCAGAGCCAGGTAAAAAATTTACCATTATACAGGCTTACACAGGATAGTCATTTCTATAGCTTTCCACACCTTAACAGAATTACGGGACCCCAGAGGCTGCTCTAAGATAATTTATTATAGACTAGCCAAAAGTGTCCTGTGACAATGGCACATACAGTAATTAACAACAGCAAAGATGCTTAGTTTCTTGTTATATGTAATGGCTGGTACAGCTGTGGATAACATGGAGTCCTCAAGAGGTCCAGGAGGCTGCTACCAAGGATATCCAAGAACCATGTCACTTCTCTGATCAAGGGCTGAGAAGTTCATATGACCTTCTAAAAGAATTTGTCTTTGACTTCCCAAGGAATGTTGATGGCCCCTCTATCCAGCCTGTACAGAGGGATCATAGTCCAAGCTCCTTCTGTAGGGTTGAACATCTGTGAGGCGAACAGCAGCTGACCTAGATGAAAGGGAGTGAGGCCAAAGACTAGATTCCTTCTGCAAAGGAGAGAACAACCAGAAGGCAGTAGCCATAGGTGAAGAGGACTCCTTCTAGACTGGTTTCTACAATTTTTGGCTTTGTTCAGAGTCTATCCAAGAAGAAAATACAGCCCTCTTTCCTGGATCCTTCAACTAGCCCTCAGATGCACACACAGAGGAATAGCCTCTCATGTTCTGAAACAACATTGTTCCCCTTCCTACAGGAGTGAAGGAGGGGGACTCCTGGGCAGGTGGCCTCTTTGGAATATTCTGCTCAGGGCTCTGAAGTATCATGTGAACCTCATTCTACTCATGACATATTTGGGGAAAAAGATTAGCACAGCTCATTTCCAGAAGGTATCTTGTTCAGTCTCAAAGCCTTGTTTTCATGGAGCCACACAAAACCAGTGGATCCTGCTCAAGGGAGACTCTAAATTCTCTTCTGTACATTCCTGCCCCGGCCATACTCCAATCCAGACTATAGGGCTCAGCAACACCTTGAGGCTCAACTGACTATTTAGCTAACCAGATACATGCTCCAGGCTCTCTAAACTTGTTCTTCTAATGGTTGATATGTATGGGTCTAGCTGGATAAGGTGTGGCATGGAGAGGGGTGTCTACAAAGAATGGCTGATACTCTCAGAAATGTTTGTCCCTCCCTTTATGGAAAACTTCCCTATGCAGTAATACCCACAGCCCAGCTCCTAGCACCACAGACCTGCTGGTCAGGGATTCGTGACCCTTTCTGTGAAAAGCCATAGTTTCATCACCCCAAATTTTTCCTTTAATGTCCTCAAACTGAAGGAGTCAGCCTCTCAACTATGAGGACCTTAAGCTGACTACACAGTAACTCTCACTGGCACTGATTTGTGGAACTGATGCCATCTGGTTGGCACAGGAACCTAGGTGCTCAGCTCTCCTCTTCTATGGAACGAGACTCCGATTTGAGCTTCACAAACTCTCGAGCCACTTCGTCATTGCTCCTCTGAGATAGAATCCGGAGAATAGTCATTCCTGTCTCATCCATGTGGATCTTCCGGCCCAAGGGGCACCAGCAAGCACAGCTGCCCTTGGCTGCCACATCCCTCAGAGGCATCACAGCCAGCCCCAGAACACGATCCTCACGGGCAAAGCAGTAATCCTTCACACATATTTGCAACTCATAGGCTTCTGGTCCCTCTTCATTTCCCAGGAGGCTGTAAGCACAGGGTGGGTGGAAGGGAGGAAGCCAGAGCTGAAAGAGTCTTCAGATGAATTTACCCCAGCCACCATCCGACCCATTCCCTCCTCTTCCTTCTCAAGTCTTACCTCCCAGCTCACCCCCACCCCAGAGTCCTAGAGGTCCCCTACCCTGTAACTCACAAGTGAAATGTCTCATTGTACTTGGGGGCCCAGTTGTTGCTCTTTGATTTGGTTGTGAACTTCCTCTTCTTGTCACTTTGGTGTGGGCCAACCATGGTCACTTCCACAAAGGGCCGGAACATACCTGCTGTCTGCCACTTGAGGTCATTGGCTGCTACCACTGCCCAAACAAAGGAAGCCTGTGAGGGATCCCACCACATGTTCCCAGTTCTTGAGCCCCCAGGTGGCAATCCCCTTGGAGGAAGGCTAAGTTCGAGGACTGAGATAAAGCAGCCCCTGCCTTTAATTGATGAGGCTAGTGCATAAGAAACAGTCTACAACTTGTAAGTCTGCGCCACTCACCTTTCACTGTGACCTTGTGCTCCCCAGTTCCAGGATGTGTAAACAAGTCCACCTGAATGGACACTTCTCCCACAGGATCATCTACACCAGACCCTGAAGGACAGATGGACAGTTGGTCCCTCACTGAAGAACACTAAGACTTCAGGCCTAATTATCCCAGGTAAAACTGAGGAGTTAGGAGGCCACCACCTTATATCCTAAAGTCTGAAGCAATCACCCAAAGTAGCCATGGGGAAGTAAGCAATGGGAGAAGGGAAAGCAAGAGGATAAAGAATGAAGTTGTGTATTAAAATACATTAAGGTGACGACATCTTAGGTGAAATGTTCCAAAAATGCACTGGGAAATCTCTCAGGTTCCCCAAACCTCTCTTATCTCCCAGGCTGAAGAATTTTTCATTGAAAGATATTAGAGAGAAGGACAGTATTGCCACCTTGTATTTTTGTCTGGGAATTATGGCCACCCCACAGTGTCTCAATGGAACAATGTGGGTCCCTTCTAGCCAAAGGCAATACTCTCCACTCTCCCACCTATCCTTGGATTCCGGGACGTCCCTGGTTGGGAGGCTGCCCTGCTCAGACTTTGTCCTATTCACACCTGGACCCCTCCACAAGTCCCAGTCTCTGGCCAGTTTGTAGGCTCCCCTCAGCAGAGGTCTCACTATTTTGATAAAATACCGGTACCCTGCACCCCAGATAAAACTCTGTCCTCAAGTGGAGGGGTGGGGGAATCCTGAGGACAGAACTACTGTCAACCCCTTCTCAGACTGTATGAATACAACACTCATCTCTGAGACTTGGGATAGAGCTTCTGAACTTTGACACATAGCTCCCATACTGCCAGCCTAAGCAGCAGCTCATTCTAGTTCATAGGGAACAGTGTTAGCCTATGTTAGATTCACATGTGCAAGGTATACAACATACCCTTTTCCGGCCGAATGTCCTCATTAGCTGTAAACCTAATACCTTTCCCATCATGCACTGAGTGAGAACAGGCAAGTCAAGAAGTAGTAGCAGCAGCAGGACAGAGAAAGAATAGTCAGTTAGAGGTCTAAGGTGTTAACAGCCATCTGGAGCAACTCTACACATATTTTGAGGGATCACAGAGCTGAGGTGGAGAGAGAAGTCAAAGAGCTGGGGTCAATGCCTCAGTGCTCCAAATTAGACTTCATGGGTCAAAGATCAACCAGATCATGGGGGAAAAGCAAAAGAACATACAGAGAGAAGGTATTTGAGACCATCAGGCCAGGAAAGAGAGATGTTGTAGGCTTTAATTTCCTAGGCCTTAAATGATAAAACAATGGGTACGAAAGGTATACACACACACTTGGATCCTCCCTGCAGTACCTGCCCTTGCTCTTATCACATACGTGCCCATTTCAGCCTTTCCTCATCTTTACATCTAGCTTAAAGTTCAGGATTTCTAAAAAGTCTTTCTGGATGAACTCAGATCCTCCCCTGATGTTACAGGTCTTTCCATGTACAGCTCTTTAAAAGATCTCCCTGCCCCCTTGAGCAAGGCTCATAACTCCTTTGCTCTCTCTTCTTCCCATCCTGGACTTGAAATAAGAACAGGTGTGGAAAATGGAGCAGTGCTACAAGTCCCTTGCATCTTTTCACCTTCTATCAACTCTAGTCTAACTGCTTAGATCCCTCTTCCCCTTCAGGTCAGCTCTGCGCTCTGAATCCACAGCCTAAGAAAGCCTAAATTCTCCCACTCCCGCCATCAGATTCACTCGGCATCACACCCAGGGTTTCCCAGATGAAATAATAAATGTGCCTGAAAGTCTTTTCTGGGAGGGCTCTGATCCAGGGCTAGGGGCAGAATTTCAGTCTGAACCATCTCTAGGTAGATGTGTTTTGTTTATAGAGAGGACTGCCTAAAGACAGGGAGGGGTCCTAAGGACTGGAAGTCACTGGGAGAAAACCAGCTACCTGGGCCCCTACACATAGGCATCACCCATGAGGCTGGAACCTCAGCTATGCACAGAGCCCCAAGATCCACATCCTCTTTTCAACTGCTCCCATAGTTTGCCTCTCCTAGTCTTTTTTCTCATCCACACTAGACAATCTGTAGTCTTTTGCTTTCTCTCTCCAGGATAACTTCCAACAAGATTCCCAAAGCTATGAGTTTTCTTGAGTGTCTCAATCACTCATTCTCCAGGCTTCCTGACAGATACTTCCTAACAGACAGGGTACACTCCTTGATAAACATGCACTAGCCCGGCAATGTCTGGAAAAAGAATCTCAGGCACATTTCCCAGGTACCTGTCATTTTCCTGTCTGGTATGGGTATGGTGTGGGGGTGAGTACTGGGGTCCCTCAAGAAATCCTGGGATCTGAGTTTGATAGGCTCTCTGGAGAAGTACCTGGATCCTTCCTAAGGGCTGGAAGCTAGTGACTCCCTAGAGGCAGAAATGTATCAAGGAACGGAGATAGGGACCCAAAGCCCTTAGGCCTTACCCTGGGCAGTCTGTGAGCGCACAAAGGTTTTGATGAGTGTGTCGGTGGTCTGTGTGTACAGAGATAGGGCATAGCGTAGGGACTGCAGATCTGGGCTCTTCTCCAGGAAGGTTTTCTTCAGCCCATTACCTCCTGCATGAAAGTATTGCTGAAAGACAAAAGAATACCTGCTATAGCCTCCTCCCCTTATAAAGAGGCAGCTTTCCACACTGTCCTCAGAGAAAATCCTATCTGAGCAGAAGCTCAATGAAGATGCCAAAAGAGGATGATGAGGACAATAAGCCATTCAATAGACAACAAGATCAGAAATACCACGCAGAGTCACAATCTCTCAGGTGAAGAGTTACTATTTGTGTAGGAGCAGTGAGGAGGGATGGCCACATTCCTGGATGCAGGTCTTTGAAATATGGACCTATCCAGACAAGCAAAGTTATGGAATAGAAGCATTTCAGGCAGAGAATTGCCAGAAGTGCTCTTTTACCCCTCTGAACTCTTATTAGAGAACATTATCCTTTAACATAATTCTCCCAACTGCCCCATATCATGGTTTATGTGTACCTGCCTTACCAAATTATAAGCATCTTAAAGCTAGGAACTATATCGGATTTTCTCTGTATCCTTCATGCACAATGTCATGTGCACATGTTGCCTGGCTGAATGAAGGAATGGGTAGTAGAAAGCCCAAATAAATTTATATATAAGTGGAAGAGGGAAATTTCTGCCAGATCTGGGGTATGAGGATCTGAAAGATTAATTCCCAGTAGCAAATATTCAGGAATGGCAATGTGAACTAAGTAGACTGAACTATACTCAAAACCCAGGAATAAGTGCTCTGGGTCTGTGGTAAGTCATCTGAGACCATAAAGGAGGTAACTTTTGGTTGCTCCCAAGCAGAAATATGGATATAACAGGGAAAGTAACAAACATAAAAAATCACTCTCTTCTGGATGTGGGGTGGCAAGAGCCCAGGGGACATCAGTTTGGCAGAGTGGAATTCCAGGAACATGAGGTATGAGTGTTTGGAGAAGAGGCAGGTCTTCACCTTGATGGTGTCCAGAGCGAGGTCAAGGACGGCACACTGCTTTGGAGTGAGATTCCGGGTTTCCTCTCGTACCATGTGGTCCTGGAACCCCAGAGAAAGCAATAGCATCAGGACAGCTTGGGGCTGCCACGACAGTCTTTCCCCATCTGCCAGCTTATATTACATGTTCCTCTCATTCTTTTCCTCTTCCGTCTCCAAAGCTCAAATATTCTTCCTCCTGGCATCCTGTCACCCCCAGCCTGAGAAGGACCCCATACATCCACAGTACCTTGAGTTTGGAAAGATGGCTCAGCTCCTTGGCAGCGGTGAAGATTAGCTGGGTGCCCTGGGCAGAGAGGGGATTGGTCAAAAGCAGAGGACTCCAAACTTGATCAGGAAGTGTGGAGCAAGATAGAGGAGACAGCAGGAGGAAATGGAAGGGGAGCATCCTTACCGTCTGGTCAGTGAGTGGGGGCAGAACAATCATCCTTTCCATTGTGTTCATCACCACCCGCCAGAGCTCCTTCAGTACACGCTTCAGGACTGTCTTCTCACACACAGTGGCAAAGAGTGTGAGGCTGTGGGCCCATGTAACAGGTAAGACTAGAGCTAGAGTTTGAGAGCCCCTTTCCCTGAGAGGCTTCTCCATGTGATTGCCTCTGCTTTGCCTGTCCCACAGGACAGTTGAGTGCTGTACTCACTTGCCATCCAGGAAGTCCATGAGAGGCCGGAGCACACTATCTGCATCCTGAGCCACTGAAGCCCTGGCGTTGGGGGATGCATTCCCTGGGCCCCGAACCTGGCCCAGGATGTCAGCCATTTGTCGAACACACTCATCAATCCGCACCTGAAAACTACACATGTGCCCGCAGTGCAGCCCTCCCCTGCCCAAACACGTACTGTCCTTGGAGCAACACCAGCTATTCAGTCCCACTCCAGCATACTCCTGATGCAGCTCCAACAGGGACAGCCAACAGGAGGAGAGGAAAGATCCACATCCTGCAGCTGGATGGAGGGTGTGGGGCAGGGGCTTTGGGACTGGCCAGGGGCCATACCTGGCTCTATGGCTGTATGCTTGGGGCCACTGACCTGTTTCCAAATACCATGCTGAGTTCATCCAAAACTGTATTCAGTTTCACCTGCAGCTCCTTCAAACTGTCTGCAGCTTCAGGGTCCAACTGTATCCACAGAAAGTATGCTTGGCTGAGCTGGGTTTTGTATACTTTTCTTCCCTCCTGCACCCCTAAACCCTCCCTCAGAAGGCCTTTACCCCAGTGTCTATTTAAATCCCTCAGCTTAAACCAGCCCAGACCCTAAGCTAAATTGCTGGCATATACCTAGTCAGGAGATGGTAGAGTTCTATGGCCAGGGAGCTAAGGAACAAAGGGAAAGCACAGCAACCCCACACCCTGAGACCTACCTCCTTGCCTCCCATGGCCTCAAACATTTTCTCCAGCTGGACCCTCAGTTGCTGCATGTTGTTCATCAGGATGCAGGGCTTTGGGGAAGATGGAGCTGTTGAGTCTTGACTTCTTTTGGCACAGGACCTATCAGACTAAGGTATCTCTCTCATACTACTCCAAAAATGACATGGAATTTACAACACATATTATATGCATCTCTTCCTAAGCACTGAGATCTGGAACCAATTCAGACAGTTCTCCTTGAACGAAGACTAGGAGCAAATGTTTCCGTTTTTAAGCAGGGTGGTGGGCCTCAGGTGTTCATGGCGTTATTCTTTTAACTCTTTGAATGTCTTAATTTTATTTTTTAAGAAAGATTAAGTAAAGCTCTAGCTTAGTAGAAAATTAAGTACCAAATGGAGGCTCAGACGAAATCCTAGTCAAGTTCTTCTTATTTTGTGTCATAATCTCAAAAGAAGCCCTACTGGGAATCAAGTCAGGAGCATCACCCCCACCCTCAGCTCTGAGGATAGCCTCAAAAGAAAGGATTCAAATGTCTTCCACTCTCTTCTCTAGGCTCCCAGGACCTGACCCTCACCATTTTCTCCTTTGTGCAATAATCTGGGAAGCTCTTTGATAAGATATTTGCATATTGCATCAGCACCTTCCCGATGGTCTGAAAACAAAAAAGAAAAAGAGAAAAGGAAAGCGAAGGGAACCCTTAGCTTTCCCTACACAGATCTTTCCTGAGATCATACCTGTCATCCCAGAACAACAATAGGGAGGTAGAGTGGAATCTCATAGTAAGGGACAAAGCTCCCTCTCAACCCCAGAAACACACCAAGATAAACCCACCAGTCTGCCCCAGACACAAGCAAATGAGAACGGGGTGATGCCAGACTTTACCGGAAGGCCACCACAGAGAGGAATTGAGCTCAGGCCTGTGATGAGGCTGTGAGCATGGTAAAGGCAAATGGAAGGGGAAAGGGAGGGTCATGGTCACCTTAGCAAATCTCCTCATGTAGTGGGCAAGGATGCTGGGGTCTGGGCATTCCAGCTTCCGGATGATTTCAAAGCTCTGGTTTAGCTGTGTGAAGACGTCCACCACAGAGCAGGAAAAGAGTGCATGCTCTGATGTCTGCTGGAACTAAGGAAGGCCAACAATAGGATTGTCATCTTTAGCCACTACCTTTTCCCAAGTGTATAGGGTTCAAAAGGGCTCTGCCTAGCAGGGGAGGCTCTTTGGCCCTCCTTATGAACTCCACAGGGAAGAAACTAAAGCCCTGGAACTTTTTTTTTTTAAGATTTTATTTATGTATTTGACAGAGAGATATCACAAGTAGCAGAGAGGCAGGCACAGAGAGAGAGGGAAGCAGGCTCCCTGCTGAGCAGCGAGCCCTAAGTGGGACTTGATCCCAGGACCCCGAGATCATGACCCAAGCCGAAGGCAGCGTAAAGCCCTGGAACTTTTGCTGGCAGCTAAATGCTGGGACACCTGGCCTGACCCAAGTGCAGTCCAAGGCTCCAACTTACCCCATCCTTCTTATCTCGTTCCAGGGCCCCACGCAGGAATTCCAGGGACACATCCTCATTTTCATCCAGCCATTGCAGGACAAACTGTTCAAACCACCTGCAGCCAGGCAGGAGAATTGGGGGTTAAAGCCAGTGGTTGGCATATGCCATGTGCTTAACAGCTCCACCAGACTAGGGTCTTCTAGAAGATAGGGCACAGTTTGATGCTTTTCTCTTTCTACAAGAGAGCCTAGAACTGGCAGTCTTAAGACTGGCTTGCTGAACTGAAATGAAGACATAGGTCCTGCCCACCCCCTAAGATGGAGGGACCCCTTCCCTTCCCCATGTAGTGCCCACATGAAGACTCACACTGGGTACTCAGGCACCTGCCCCTGGAGGGCAGGCAGATCTCGCACGTATTCATTGTGGAGCCACTTCACCTTGAAGTGTAGGTTCATGTAGTCAGCGCTCTTACACAGCCGGTCTTTCTCATGCTCTAGTGGTGGGGAAGGAAGCTGAGTCAGGTCCCAGCAGCAGAGGCCATGGTTCTTGAGCTTTCCCAAAGCAGCAGATGTGGCCAGGCAGCTCTATCAGAAGTCTTAAAACAAGGGTGATTCCCAACCACTTCCTCACAACCATCACTCCCTACCAGAACTCTGCTCTCCAAGAGCCTGGCCCAAATCTTTTAGAGACTAAACCAAACTCCCCAATAGAAGTCTTCTTGCTCTAGCTTCTAGAAGTGTCAACTGAGATACTGGCATCTGGTGAAGAAGAGGAGAAAGAGATGTGGGTGCTAATGTTGATTAGTGGAGAGGCTGCCCAGGACTAGTGAGGGATGGTGGTTTCCTAGGACTTCTCTAATCCTAGTAGCTGGGCCATTCCCTCAGATCAGCTTAGATGAAGCGATGAGCAGCTACACACAGCATGAATGAGTCAATGACAACTACAGAGACAGGGAAAACCACAATGGGCTGATAGAAAGAGCAGTTAAGCAGCCAGTGTAACAGCATCTTAAAGTAAACTAAAGTGCCCCAGAATACAGTTGAGACACTGAGAAAATGAACTCTCCGAGAAGTATGCAAATAAGAATAGTCAGTTTGGAAACCACAGGAACACAGCAGATGAAAGGGCTATTACGCTGTAAAAAATGGGATGCTTATTATGGACTTTTAAGGTCATCTAACTGGATCTTCAGAGCCTTCTGGAGAATCCAGGACAAACACCACCCATGGACCAGAATGCCTGGCGCACTGGCTACAACAACAGGTTCTCTTCATCCACCCCTTTATAAATAAAAAATTAATTTGAAATAATAAAATCGAACAATGTGCTTACATATAACATAATGGAAAAAAAGCAGGCAAATGGGGGAAGAGTACTGAGTGACAGAGAAAGGAAGCTCAGGGTCCTTGTGACCTCTACTGCTCAACTTTGAGTTGCTATGGGTGATGCTCCTCCACAGCAAAGCAGAAATCCAATCTGGGGCAGTTGGCTCTTGCGAATTAGTACAACAGACCCTTGTGGAGGAAATGGGAGCTTGGGATTCAGCCGCAAAATGCTCCCAGTCCCAGGAAAGTTCATCTCCTGGTACGGCAGGCAGCACCACCTCTGGGGTCATCAGAGAGACTTCTCAGGGCTTGCCCCTTCTCTTCCACCCCGCACTCTGCTATCCTTAAACCAGTGCATGAACCTAGAGACAAAAAAATGTACCATGAGGAGGACTCTCTTTCCTTCCTGTTCAGTAGCCCACTAGAAGTGGAGGCAGTACTGCTCCATCACTCCCAAAACTCCCTAACTGCTTTCTTCTAGGGATCTTCAAGTTACTGTATTTATATAATTCTCCCTTTCTCTGTCAATCCATTATCTGTACTCTGATCCCAAAACTCAATTTCAATATTAATTTCTGTAGTACAGAAACTAACAGGATGACTGCTGAAACAGTGGTCACACTTTATTCTAACAAGTACCATGGAGTCAAGCCCCGATAAAGTTGCATGAGGTTGTTGTTGATAGAAGTACAGGGATGGTTAGTCTCTCATAAAGGGCTACTGAGTCTCTAAATCTTCTCCTGCCCCTGATTTCCACATCCCTACTTTCACGTATCTTTCATCTTTGGAGTTCTTTCAACCTCATGATTTCAATTATTCAGCTTGCTGCTATCTCCCCCAAATCTCTCTTTGGTTCTGGTACTGTCTAAGGCCCTACTGGCCATTTCACTTTGCCAGAGTTTAACTCTAGTCCCCATCTTTCACAATTTAACATCTCAGCTGAAGCTGAACCGAGTACACAAACTAATTGTAGCCTCTTGTTCAATGATGAGCATCATCATCTTCCTTCTTCCTCTTTAGTCACGTATTTGTCAAATTCATCAAAATATAGAGTGTTTTTATTTTATGTATGTAAATTATACCTCAATAAAACTGACTTTAAAAAGTTGGGTGAATGATACCATTTTCACAGTTGGAGTCAACACTATCCTTTTATCATCCAGGTCTCCAAACTCCTCCCCTTGTCTTACCCTCCACATTCTGACATCATGAAGTCCTGTTACAACTTCCTTCCAGTGGCTATCGAAACTCATTATTCCCTCTCCAATTCTCTACTCTAACCCCAACCCCTCAGCCCTAAATTACTACAACATCATCTGCAGTCCCTACTTCTAGTGTCTCCTTGTTCTAGCTGTCCTATTTTCCCCTAACGTGAACTCTGGGTGATATACTCAACTAATGGATCAATGAACATATCAAAACCTAATCATGTGCTGTACCTTGGCTAGTTGAATTTAAGTTAAAAAAATGCTGTTTTGCAGGGTGCTTGGGTGACTCAGCTGGTTAAATGTCTGACTCTTGGTTTTAGCTCAGCTCATGATCTTAGGGTTGTCAGATGGAGCCCTGCATCAGGTTCTGCACTAGGTGTGGATCCTGCTTAAGATTCTCTTTCTCCCTCTCCCTTTGCCCCTTCCCACCCACTCACAAGCTCTCACTCTTGCTCTCTTTCTCTCTCTTAAAAAAAAAAAAAAAAAAAAGGCTACTTTGCTCATACTGCATCTCTGCTCATGAGCCTATGGGGTTTTTTATTGTCTTTAATAAGATTTATTCAATGCCGAGTAAATGCCAAGCAGTATCCTACATGTGTTACACATTATTTCATCAGCTCAATGAAACAGATGCTATTATCACTCCCGTTTTACGGATAAGAAAATGCGAGCTCACAAAAATTGGTCTAAAAACACAATGCTGGGGCACCTGGGTGGCTTAGTGGGTTAAAGCCTCTGCCTTCGGCTCAGGTCATGATCCCAGGGTCCTGGGATCAAGCCCTGCATCTGGCTCTCTGCTCCGCAGGGAGTCTGCTTCCTCCTCTCTCTCTCTGCCTGCCTCTCTGCCTACTTGTGATCTCTGTCTGTCAAATAAATAAATAAAAATCTTAAAAAAATTTTTTTTTAAAATAAATAAATAAAAATAAAAACACAATGCTGATTAGGTTGTGAAAATGAGATTTGAAACCAGGTTAACATTATTTCTCTGTCTTAAAGCAGTTTTTCAATCCTTTTGTGTTTGTTGTAAACATTAGCAGAACTCCCCTTTCAAGAGAAATCTCATCTAGAACCCCATATAAAATTGATAAAAGCAGAACTGACTTAACTGGCACCAGGTGAAAGTCCTGGAGCCCAGCAACCCTCTCCCCCTACCTGGCTATTCCCTTTTCACTTAGCTCCTGAGATACCTCTGTTTGAAAACCTCTGCCCCACCTCATACCATGCCTCTTGTGAAACCGATATACTTTTCACAGGTATTTGCCTCCCCCCAACCCCCCACCAAAACCCCTCAGAGCTGGGATTCTTCAAGAACTTGGACCATACTCCCCCAAATTAGGCTTGCTGAGTGCTACTGGAGAGGGGACAAGTGACTTCCTAACTGGCCTGAAAGGGTAAGGCCCAGGCTACAGCCCCAAGCTTGACCCAGTGTGGGCAAGAGGCAGCCATTGCTCTGGGGCAGAATTACAGAATGTACATGTACAGTTTGTGGCTGTCTCCAACTTAAAACAGATCTTCAAGGTTTCTTTCAACCTCAGCTTCTAAACCTCAAAAGTTTAAGTCTGAGGGTTACCCATTTTCCCTGCCACTCCACCAAAATAACAGATCCAGACTCTGATTTGTCCTTACCCCAGGCTGCTCCCTTTCCTTTTAAGTCCACTTGCACAGACTGAGGAGGCAAACTAACATATATAAAAACAACAGGAAAGGCAGCTAAATGAGTGAACACAGAAGGGTACAAATGGGAAGGTAGTATACAGGCAGACAGTGATATCTTTGTCAACCAAAGCAGGAAATGGATAAAAGAATAAGCTAAATAAACAAGATGAATAATAATTTGTCCATGACACTGCTTTATAGGAGAAAGGAGGGAAGAAGTATCTTTCTGGCTCTGTCATACCAATCCAGAACAGCTTTTAAGGAAAGCCAGGCCAGGCAGTCTCTAATAAGAGAAAATAATCTTATCTATGTATTTAAGGTTCTGTGATTCTTTAAAACTGTAAAGATAAACTTCACAAGACCATTCATACTCCAGAAAGTGGGCCACTTGACAATACCCAGTATGGGATGAGTTGATCTTTGGGTGAGGAAAAGTCTTAAACAGGCACTTGGTCTAAAGCTGGAAGGGGAAATTCACATCCACATAGCCATTTCCATTATTACTTTGGCTGAACCTTTGCCTACCTAAGGACTCCTGACATGACTTAGAATCCCTCTAGTTTCTCACCATACCATTCACCCAGAACTTACAATTGTCTGGGAGAGGAAAGGGACAGCAAAAAAGGTGCTTGGGCTAACGGCCTATAGCCCACTACCTTTGGCGTACCCTTACCCTCCAGTGCATATTTCATGTCTTGGGCAAAGAGCTGCCACATCACTTCCGCGCTGACTTTTCCCACATTCAACTCCTGAGGAAACCTGGATGATGGAAGAAGCCACGGTCAGAGAACAAAGCAAGAGCTATTTGATTTGACTGATTCCAAAACTTATGTGCCTAATCTCTTGGAAGTCAGATTGAAGAAAGGAGAAGCCTAGGAAATAGGACTGGGCTCAATCTGGAGAAAAGGGATCCAGGAGCCAGTGGAAGGACAAGTGGGGTAAAGGATTCCCTCAGGCAAGGTGGTCCAGGGAAGAGGATGCCCAGAAGGCAGGGACTTGAGGCCCAGAGAAGGGTTGGAGCTAGAAGGCAGGCCCAGGCTAAAGAAGGTGGACGAGAAAGTTCAAGGAGTGGGCCTAAGAAAGCCCATTATTCACAGTGGACAAACACATACACACATGGTCTCTGGATCCCCTGGGACTCCTATGGCAGCCATTCCCAGGGGACTTTCACTCCAGGGAGGCTGGCTCAGTCTGGACAGGGCCCCCCATTATGTTTCCACACCTGTCTCCAGAAACAGTTACTCAGATAGATACAAGGGACAGAGGGACAGACGGACGTACAGGAAGAAGAGGTGGCACTGCAAACACACAGAGATAGGAAAGAAAGAGGCTGTTAGACAGATGGACATGCCAACCACCAACCACACAGGGCCAAGTGGGTTGATACGCACTGGTTCAGAACGAGTGTGTAGGAATTCTTATCTTCCTCTATGATTGACACAATGAGCGTGATGAGTTTGGGCCAAAAATCCAGGTTCCGAATGCTGGGTCCTTGTTCCTCTGGAGGCAGTTCCTGTTTCTTGTTCCAGAGGAGACAGTGAGAGTCAGAGTAGAATACGGAGAATGTTTCCAATCTTCTTTCTCTTTCCGTCCCCATACCCCTTCCTTTAGAATCAGGTACCCTTCTTCTCCTAGAGCCTGTCTTCCACAAGACTGCCCATGTTCTGTCAGAGGGGTGACTGTTGGGAGGTCCTTATACACAAAGAGTCCATTCCAGAGAACTTCTCTCCCCACCTCCAAGGAACTAATATGATACGCTTGGTCGGTCTAGGAGACGTAAGGATGCCTGACCCCCTTCCTCATTCTCTCAATAGCTATGAGTATAGTGACTCCTCAGGCAAAGTAAGTTGCCCCTCCAGCCTCACTAAATAGGTCTAGTTCCATGTGACCCCACTGGCAGTCTCCTCTGACACCTCCCCTAAATTATCACACACATACATATACATCTCAGCTCTGAGAAGCTCCTTCAAGTTCTGCAGGAGCTACTGCAAAGACCTAGCATGCAAGTGGGTCCAACCTTCAGTGGGTTAAGGACTTCCCTTAACCTCATGAATGCTATTAGGAAGAAGAACTGTATCTAGGAAGCTATTTGCCTAGTTGTATAAGATAAGGTCTTGATGAGCCAAGAATACTCAATGCGGATATGAGATAAGATAGTCTCTTCAATAAATGGTGTTGGGATAACTAGATACTCACATGCAAAAGAATGAGCCTGGACCCCTTTCTTATACTTCTCACAAAAACTAATTCAAAATAGATTAAGGGCTTAATAAAACATAAAACATAAAACTCCCAGAAGAGAACATAGGGAAAAAGTGCCTTGACAATGGTCTTGGCAATGATTTTTTGGATATGATACCAAAGTACACACATCAAAAGCAAAAACCAACAAGTGGAACTACATCAAACTAAAAAGTTTCTGTAGAGCAAAAGAAACAATCAACAAAATGAAAAGGCAACCTACAAAATGGGAGGAAACATCTGCTAACCTTATATCTGGTAAGGGATTAATATCCAAAATATAAGTAATTTGCATAACTTAATAGCAAGCAAAAAAATCTGATTAAAAAATAGGTAGAAGACTTGAATAGACCTTTCTCCAAAGAAGACATACAAATGTCCAGCAGCAAGAGGTGCCTGGGTGGCTCATTCGGCTAAATCTGAGCTCCGCTCAGGCCATGATCTCAGGGTCCTGTGATCAAACCCTGAATGGGGCTCCCTGCTCAAATAAATAAACAACAAAGAATGCCCAGCAAGTACATGAAGAAGTGTTTAATATCACTAAACATCAGGAAAATGCAAATAAAAACCACAAAGAGATATCATCTCACATCTGTTAGAATAAATATTTTCAGAAAAGTAAGAGATGACAAATACTGGCCAGGATATAGAGAAAAGGGAATCCTAACACACTGCTTGCAGGAAATGTAAATTGGTAGAGCACTATGGAAAATAGTATGGAGGTTCCGCAAAAAATTAAAAAGAAAACTATCATATAATCCAGCCATCCTACTTCCAGGTATATATTCAAAGAGAATGAAATAACTATCTCTAAAATTTACTGATACCTCCACATTTATTGTAGCATTATGCATAAAAGCCAAGACATGGAAACAACCTAAGTGTACACCAGTGAATGAATGGATAAAGAAAATGTGGTATATAAATATAATGAATTATTACTCAGCAATGAAAAAGGAGGAAAGCCTTCTTTTTGTGGTAACATGATGGACATTGAGGGCAGTATGCTAAATTAAGTAAGTCAGACAGAAAGAGACAAATACAGTATGATCTTCCTTATACATAAAATCTAAAAACACCAAACACATAAAAAGAGTGGAGTGGTGTTTGGCAGGAGATAGGGACAGGGGAAATAGTGAGATGCTGGTCAAGAGGTACAAACTTTCAGTTCAGATGAATAAGTTCTGGGGATCTAAGGTACAGCATGGTTGACTATAGCTAAAATACTGTATTATATACTGGAAAGATCAATATGAGAGCAGAGCTTTAATGTTCTCACCGTAACAACAAAAAATGATAATTATGTGAGGTGCAGGCTTTACTGTGGTAAACATCTCACAGCATGCACTTGTATCAAATCATCACATTGCACACCTTAAGCTTACACAATGTTATACATCAATTATATCCTAGTAAAGCTGGGGGAAGAAAAAAGACTTGGTCGGGAAGAGGTAAAGGAATACAGTGGTGAATCTCAGAAAAAGAGAAGCAACTCTACATTCAGACCCTGGACAGGACAAGGAGGGGTCACTGCTGGAATGGACATTTGTTTCCCACTGGGACAAAAGCGAAGTTGGAACCACACAGAAGAAGAGGGATAGGACTTTTATGTGGGATGCCATATGTCATCACAGTCTCTACAGTCCTTAATAAGCCTGTATTACATGGAAGTTACTAGAAACCAGGACAGAACCCACAGAATGTAGATTCTGCCTGCTTAATATCACTTAAATACATCTTTTCCTTTAACTTTTTCTGCCACTACCCTATCCTTATCATTCAAGGGTTTCCTAACTGGTTTTTAATCTTCATTCCAGTCCCCTTCCACATAGTTGTTAGTGATCTTTCGCAAAGAGAATCTCATAGTGTGACTCTTCTGCCCTTCAATGGTCTTCAGTTAAGGCCTTCAGTAAACTTCAATTCCACTGCTTGACACAAAAGGCCTTCAGTATATGATCTGTCAACCCCACACCTTACCAATTCCCTTTCCTCACAGCCATCACTGCCCCCCTACCACCACTTATTTAGTGCTTATTAGGTGCCAGGCACCCTAAGAACTTTATGTGGGTTATCTCATTTAATCCTCCTAACTGCTCCATTGGGTGGAAATTACCATCATCTTAATTTTACAGAAGAGGAGACTGAAGGCAGTGAGGTTACATGACTTGCCCAAGGTCTTATAGCTATAAACAGTAGAACCAAGAACTGATCCCAGATAGCTGAACTCCAAAGCCTGACATGTAACTACCCTAATTATATTGTTTATATTTCTTCAAATAACATACTCATTCAAAATTCTGTGCCTCCAAACATTCTACTACCTCTATATGGCATCCCTCTCTTCCCCAACCCCTTTCATTAGCCAATTCCTACTCATTCCTCAAAATTCCAGTTGAGCTTTACTTTTTTTTTGAGTATTCCCTGATACCCCTGGTCTGCTTAGATGCCTCCCCTGTTAAGTTCCCAGAACACGCTCTATGAACCTTTGGCAACTACAATAAAATGCAGTAACAATAAATAATAAAAAAGACAATAAAGTAAATTAAAAAACCCCAATAAATCTAGTAATTTGTCCCACCTACCTCCACTAAATGATGAGCTCGCCAAAAAGAGAGATGTGTCTTGATCAACTTTACATCCCTACATGTTCAGTTTGTTAAGGGATTAAATGGATGAATGAACCAATGACTGAGTGATTGAAAGAAATAAAAAGACACCAATGGTTTACCTCACTGTAAATAATGAATAATGAGAAAATGAGAGTGAAAAAAGTAAAAAACTGTTGGCAAAATTCAGAAGTTAAAAAAAGTGCCTGAATGGTTTATAAGCCCTCTTTCAAAGTCCAGGCTCATCTCATGCTAGGGAGCAGAGACTAAATATTCAGAAAGACCCCTGCATAGTTGAAAAATCAAAGCTGAGAACAGTGTCTTCTCCAACCAAAGAGAATCTACAGATAGATGACAGAGGAGCCCAGAGTGTGGTAAGTTAAACAAAGGCCCCAGGAAAACCTCCCATGAGCTTCAGAACCAAGGGGAGGTTTTATAAAACTTAAAAGGAGGAAGCCTTAAAGATAGGGCTGGTGGGGCGCCTGGGTGGCTCAGTGGGTTAAAGCCTCTGCCTTCAGCTCAGGTCATGATCTCAGGGTCCTGGGATCGAGCCCCGCATCGGGCTCTCTGCTCAGCGGGGAGCCTGCTTTCTCCTCTCTCTCTCTCTCTCTGCCTGCTTCTCTGACTACTTGTAATCTCTATCAAATAAATAAAATATTTAAAAAAAAATAAAAAAATTTAAAAAAAGATAGGGCTGGCACAAAGAGTATGTTTGGGAATGGGAAGAGGCAGTGTGAACAAGATTTTAGTCTCTACTGAGGTACTCCTAGGAAGCATTAAAAATTAAATGTAGGGGCGCCTGGGTGGCTCAGTGGGTTAAGCCGCTGCCTTCGGCTCAGGTCATGATCTCAGAGTCCTGGGATCGAGCCCCGCATCGGGCTCTCTGCTCTCTAGGGGAGCCTGCTTCCTCCTCTCTCTCTGCCTGCCTCTCTGCCTGCTTGTGATCTCTCTGTCAAATAAATAAATAAATAAATAAAATCTTTAAAAAAAAAAAAAAAGTAAATGTATTCGTCAAAGGGCAAATGTTCAAGAGATTTAAGTTGTCCTCTCATTATTTGCAGTCCAAATCCTACTATCTTTTAAGGTTTACGTAAAATGCCCTTGTTTTAGTAGCTTTTCCCAATACCTGATCAAGAGTGACTTCTTCCTTCTTGGAATCCCTTCAATTTTATTCAGCTTTCAAGGCACTTCTCACAGACTGCTTTGATTAGAATTATATATATGCTTACGAACTGTGAACTAACTGAAGGAGCTCTATGCTTTCCTCATACCTGACTCATTCAATACATATTTGTTGGACTAAAGGGCATATATTTTGCAAGTGCATGGTCTGCAAGAATTATTTCGACAGAAACTGTAATCTAGTAACAAGACCCAAAAAGAAGTCCTGGCTTTGAAATGAGAATAAAAGATACTATTGAAAGGATCTTGAGAAACAAACACGGTTACCAGGTAGTAAGTTAGGATGTCAGCATAGAACAGATGATGTAGCTCAGCCTCAAAGACAGAGAAGAGACAGCCTTGACAGTCAGCTGATGAATATATCTCAGAAGACCAGGTAGTGCAGAGAGAAGCATCAGAGGTAAAATTTTAATTTCCACAAGCCGGTAGTTCAGAGAGACAACTACAGATCTCAGAGGAAAGCAGCCTGTAACAAATTAAGCTTGGGAGAGAAAAAAGACTCTAGGATGGACCGAGAATTCACCTACTCACCCTCTAAAACTGCCCAAGTTTTGGTCACTTACTTTAGCACCAAACTAAAACTTACTGTTGCCACTTCTGCTCAACTCAGTTATGTCACATCTCATCCAATGGTCCCTATTAACCCACAAATGTCTCACATGATTTAGAAGGTCCTCACTCTACACTTTACTCATCCTCAAGAACAACAAGGACTTTGGCCTGAGCTCCTTTCCACCATAACCACAGTAAAGGAAAACTGAGGATCCAAGAGCCACTGACAGTGGATCCCACCTGATCCTGTACCAGCTGGTACTGGCGACTGTACAAGTCATGGCAGTTGTTGAAGATATACTCATATGTGGAGTTCAAACAGGCCTTCACACAGTCCTTTACCACTTGGCTGGCTCTTGGAGGGCTCTGAAGTTCTTGCACCTGCCAATTAATAAAAGAAATATGGGCCCATGGTCCTCCCCACCTGAGTTGATCTTCTCCTAGAATTCCCCTCAAACTACTCCATTGCATCATCTCTCGAGGGTCCCTGGACCGTACCCTAGGATGAAATTGCTAGGATATCTGATTAGGAGAACCATGCAGCCCATCCCTATTCATCTACAGTCTTCTCAGAGGTAACCCAGAGAACAGGTGTATGGAAATGTGGGCTTAGAGGTGATGAATACTATAGCTTAAGATTGTACCCAATGATTCTTATTCTTCGTGTTCCTGTGGCCAGGTGCCCTGTCCATCGCCATCTAGCCCAGTTTCTCTCTTACCTTCATTCTGAAGAAAGTAATGCTGGTCAGCAAATCCACTGTTGACTTTAAGTCCTGAAGCCGCTCAGGGCTTCCAGCAGGGAAATTATTCTGTTGCAAATTAAGCAAATTTAAGAAAGGAAAAGAGAAATATGAAAGCCTTCCCTGCCAAAAGCAATGAAATAAAAAGCTTCCTTAACTGCTACCCACTGGTATTTTCCCCAGGTGAGCTGAACTAAAAAGCTGTTAAACTAAGGTCTCCCTCTTTTTTCTACTGACACAGACAGGCCCTTGCCAAACACAGGGGTTAATAATCCCCAGCCCAGCAAGCAATGCCTCCTATGCCAACCCTACTTCCCATGCAATGTGTGAGCATTTGTACAAATGGACACACAGACACACAGACACATATATTTTATACACACATTTTTCTTGGGTGAAGATTCTTACACTTTAACAGTGAATTCTTCGAAAGTTACAATGTAACTATATATTCTGGAATATAAATGGAGCCACACTACGGACCAGACTAAGATCAAGGGTATATACTTTCTATACAAGGGACCCCAGCTAATCCACTTTCCTTCCAGAGCCAGAAGATGGCACAGCTCTGAGCAGAACTGTTTTGGAGTGAGTTCTTTAAGACCTTCCCACCATGCCTCACTTCATTCCCCTTGGCATGGGTTTTAGGAGGAAGCTGCCAAGGAGAGCTGAAGGGAGATGTTGAGCCACTCTCCATTTTAAGGGTTGCTTTTTTAAACGCTCAAATGGCTACTTATATGCCAAATATAAGATACATAGTCAACTCTCCATTATTCATGCAAATGGAGGGCACTGAAATTGCAGATAATTAAAACTCCACTTCTTTTTGACTTTGAGGTTATTTTTATACTTACTTTTTAATGTGGGTATATTGCCTGTTCTGGAAATTCACAACAGTTTAAAGCAAGTAACAAAGCCATTCTAAGAAGATCTAACTTAGGAAGAATTGGGAAACTGCCCGTTTTCGTGTCCTTCCCTGTTCCTGGTATCCACCCTCCTAATATATCTATTTTCTCCTTCCATTCTAGGAATGGACATGACCCCCGCTACAAATCACTTGTTGAAGCCAAGCTATCTTTTCTCTCCCTTTAGCCAGATTCTCATACCTCCCTTGAAAAATAAGGAGAATATGAAAAATACAAAAAAGAAATATAGGTATCTAATTTTTAAAGGGGCATTTCTGGAAGAGATATCCACCCTAATGAGAATGTCATCAGAGAGTCTGACAGAGTGACATCAGTATGGTTGGAGAGCCAACTGCCTGTAAAAAAAAATGCCACACCTGCTATTTACAACAGCATGGTCTTTGGAGTTTGGAGAATCACTGGCCCTGTATGTAGGTGTGATGACAGGGACCAATTTTCCTTGCCTTTAATCTTTAGAGCCAAGATTGGACTATGGTTTCTTTAGACAGAGCTTGATATTATCTGTTATTCCATCTCACAGTCCTGTCTTCACTCACCCTGTAGGTAGAGAGGTCAATCCTCAGTGAGTTGTGCAACTGGTCCAGTAGTTTCACAAATCTCTCTTTCTGAAGGTAGGAAACAAATAACAGGGAAGAGAGAAATAATCTGAGTTCCCTAGACTGTAGCAGAAACAGAACCATCTCTGGGTGAGGAGGAGACATTGGTTTAGGGACACATCCTATCTCATCCCTGCCCATGAGAAGAAAGAACAATGTAACAGAGGACTGGGATAGGTGGCCCCTGTTCCATCTCTTAGCGGTTCTGTCTCAAACTGGGGAATCTTTTCACACTGGCAAGGGGACAGGAAGTCCCCAGGAGAGAAACTGCTCTTTCTATATAAGAGTCAACGGGAGATGACTCATGCATCTCCATTCCTTTGGGACTCTAACTTCTCTTAGTCAAATAAGAGGAAACTCAAAACACATTCTCCAACTTGTTCCTGAGTCTGTGGTCTCCTGACTTACCTTCAGGCAGCTCTTAACAGTTAAATAGCCACTGTCTACCAGTAATGATAAGAGGGAGAAACAGTGATTCATTTGGAAGGTGATCAAGCAGACCTGAGAGCATTTCTCTTTCAACCATGTTCCACATCTTTTTCCTTAGTTTATACTTTTTTAATGTTAAGATAAATAACATGACACTATTTTTATTTTATTATTATTTTTCACTTAACATATAATGTATTACTTGTTTTAGGGGTACAGGTCCGTGATTCATCAGTCTTACATAACACCCACACTCACCACACTATTTTGATAGTTGATTTTTATAGAAAAGGTATAATTAAATGTGGGGAATCACATGCCTATAGGCTGTTGGTATAGCACTCCTGGAATTCATATACTGATTATATGACAGATCATTAGGTCTTACGTAAATATATAAAATGGGATGAGATAATGAAACACATATTTGAGTGGCTTAATCAATGATGTTAATTCATCTACATAAAGACTCTATCAAAATAAGGGAAGGTGGTTACTCCCAAAAAACAGGGCTCAGAGACCCAGTAGATTTGGGAGTATCAGCAGTGTTATTCCTAAAGAGGTAATCTTTGTGGCTGGTCAAAGATATTTCATCTGGTTTACACTGAACTTATGTCAGGTGACATTCTGAACAAAGATTCAACTTCTCAAGTAACTTAAAACCAGGAAAGGGCATATCCTGGATAGGAAAAACAGTCCAAACACTAGAAAAGGGATAGGCTCAGGAATATACTGGTATCTTCACTTAGACATCAGTCTCATATGAGCGTGAGTGGATAAGAGTCAGAGAGAAACAATATAAGGTTAAGGAAAGTCTACTTGTGGACTTGCAGAACTAAGGAACATGATGACTCAACCAAGTTCTTGGCCTAGAGAGGTTCTGCCTGAGCCGAGGTGGTACCTCTGAAACCATAATGATGCTATTCCACTTTCTCTCATTTATCCATGTCTAAGGAGAGTCCATTAGTAAGTCTATCTATCCATAATGAAATAAGGAAGAGTCTACTAGCATGGTCTACACATCCATAAGGAAACAAGTACATCTATCTAAGTGGCAGCTCTCTGAATTTTAGGCATATAAAATAACTCTATAGTACCTACTGGGAAAAATCAAATTTTATTAACTGATAACAAATGAGTAGGTATGTTTTTACATCACACTCACCCCAAAGTTGGAGGCTGCAAAGCGATCAGATGCAGAAACATTGGTGGAGGCAGTTGTGTGGGCATAATAAGCATTGATGTTGGCCAGTAAGGTGCTCATCACTGCAGGCACACCAGGACACATGTACTTGGATGACAAACATGCAAAGTGCCTGAAAAATAGCATCCTCAGCCTCAAAGACTCTTCAGAGCTTGCAGCAAAAACCAAGTAATTAAAAGAGCTCATTGGTGTATATGAAGCTTCCAATAACCTTGGCATACAAGGATCTTCATAATTGATTCACTCAAATATACATTAGTGAACGCCTACCATGTGCCAGGGCCTGTGCTATGTGCTAGAATCCAAAGATGTGATAGTCTGGTAGAGAAAGCAAGTGTTAGAAAGTCAATAAGCCAAGGCATGCTAGGCAAAACCTAGAAGTAGAAACACACAAGAAGATCACCTCAACCAGAATGGTTGCGGGCTGGAAGGGATTAGAATAAGTCTTCTCAAAGAAGAGTTGATTGAACCAAGACTTAAAGGATTAGTAGGAATTAGTCAAATGGAGAAGTGTGCAGGCAAAGGAAAACTGCATTGCAAAAGACAAATATATATCAGAGAGACTGATTCATTTGGGAAACCTCAGTTATGGCCACTGTTCAGGTATTTGATAGAGGAATACCAAGAAATGAGAGAGGAGAAGTAAGCATAAAATAGTTAACAGAACTATTTCATAGATAGATATAGATAAAGATATTTTATATTTTACAGATAAACAGGAGAGTTTATCCTCCATATGGTAAATTTTTTTTAAAAGATTTTACTTATTTGACAGAGAGAGGGAGATCACAAGTAGGCAGAGAGGCAGGCAGAGAGAGGGGGGAAGCAGGGTCTTTGCTGAGCAGAGAGCCCGATGTGGGGCTTGATCCCAGGACCCTGAGATCATGACCTGAGCTGAAGGCGGAGGCTTAACCCATTGAGACACCCAGGCGCCCCACCATGGTAAATTTTAACATGAAGGCACAATGTGATCAGACTCGTTTTTCAGAAAGCTCTCTTTGATGATAAATTGGAAAAGAAGGCTTGGAGAGAGATGAGACAAGGACAGAAAGAGCAGTTGCAGAGTTAACAATAATCATTCAAAAAAGAAGCAATGAAGCACTAAATGGAACAGAGAAATGGTTAAGAATACTGATTCTACAGCAAGGTTGTGTTTGAATCTCAGCTCCACTATTTACTCAGTGACTTTGGATAAATTTCTTAAGCTTCTCTATGCCTGTTTTCATACCTGTAAAATGAGAAAGATAGTGATACTCCCTCACACGGTTAATATGAGAATTAAATGAGTTAAAATTCATAAAGTGCTTAGACCAGTGCCTGGGATATAAGGAAATGCACAAGGGAGTTGTTATTGTTATCATTATTATTGTGCTATAGTAAAAGTGATGGGTTAAAAACATTTTAAGGAGATACGAATCCAGGTTTCAGAGTTTGGATGTTGGGAGTTAAAGGGGCAGTAGTAATTATGAAAGAAAAGTTTAGGCTGACTCCTAAATTTGTGTGAACACCTGCCTAGAAAATTATTCCACTTACTAAAATAGGAAATATAGGAAGATATCATATATTTGGTGGAGATGATGTTGATTTGGAATTTAGCCATACTGAGGAAGCAGCTGACAATGGATCTGAAATTCAGGAAAAGGTGTGATCTGGAAAAAGAAATTGGGAGTCCCTAGACCATAAGTAGTGGTTAAGGTCATAGGTTTGGATGAAATCATAGAGGAAGAATGAACAGAGTAAGAATTGTAGGGAGGCATTCTCAAAGCTCATTCCTCACCATATTTCTTCACTCCATCTATAACGAACTTCTTGTAATTCCTTGAACAGTCTATGGTCGACTGCATCTCAACACCCTAGCACATGCCTTACTGGAAATGCTCCTGTACCTTTCCTGTATTTCAAGACTCAGTTCAAGTGTCAAGTCTTTAATGGCTTCCCTCACATGCCTCCCCTAAAATTTTTTTTTTTTAAAGATTTTATTTATTTATTTGACAGAGAGAGAGCTCACAAGTAGACAGAGAGGCAGGCAGAGAGAGAGGAGGGGAAGCAGGCTCCCTGCTGAGCAGAGAGCCCGATGCGGGGCTCGATCCCAGGACCCTGGGATCATGACCTGAGCCGAAGGCAGAGGCCTTAACCCACCGAGCCACCCAGGCGCCCCTCCCCTAAAATTTTGATGCTCTCATAATACCCTGTTATTACTTCTACCATATTATATTGTAATTGTTTGTTTAATGGTCTCTCTTTCCTACTAGACTCAATTCCCCAAGCATAGAGGTCCCATCTTATTCATCTTTGTATTCTCAGCACCTAGCACAACATGTGACACCTAAAAGGAACTTGATAAAAGTTTTTAGAATAAATGAAGCACATCCAGGGCAATAGTTACCCTCTGTTTACCTGGGGCTGCTTCCTGAGCACAGCTCTAGTGGCAGTCTTGCCAATATACAAACAAAACCTCTTCTCATAGTAGGCAAAAATTTCCAGCATAGGAGTCTTGGTCAACTCCAGACACAGTGGCTTTCCCTATAGTTTAATGACCTCTCTGATATCCAGGCCAATCTATGAAAGCTTGTCCGTCACACACATATACATAAGAACACATGTGGTATCTCCTCAGGCCTGTGATGATTAGGCAACTTTGTCCAGGCATATCCTCTTATGTCCTTTGCCCTTCTTATCTCTGAACTGTCGGGGAGACAGATAAATACCTTCTCCCTGAATTCCTGATAAACATACTCCCTTTTTACATATATTTTCTTTGCCTTGGGGGCAAAGACCCAACTCACCTCAGCTCAGGAAGGAGATCAACAAATCACTGCATACTACCCCACTAAGGACCTGTTCACCCTTCATTAGCCTCCCCGAGAGTTAGCAGCCACTTCCCAAAGCCCCAGGAGAGCCTCACGTCATGGCCTGATATATGGACTCGATGCCATAGCGCATGGCAAATTCATCCACAATTTCTTGGGCAGTCTCATCAAAGTACACCTTCCATGCATCGTCTCCTCGAGCCTCAGGGATCAGGACTCCTCCACTACCCTGAATGTCTGTGAGGTAATGGAAAAGGTTCTGCAGGAGAGAGAGCAAAGGAAAGAGTTAAATACGTATTAAAAACAAAACCAAAAACTGGTGGTAAAGTCCAGGAGAATGTGAATAGGGTTCCAAAGAAATTCTGTCTTTCAAGTCATTACTAATTTCTCATGTGGCCCCAGTAGGCTGCTCTTACATTAGTGAAAGAAAACTAAGGCTGGGACTATTACTTGGGCCATCTGGGGTAGCACAGTGAATAAAAAAGAGGGCTCAGATCTTCAACCACCCAGCAATCCCATTTACTGTCAAGGGCCCTTCCCAGCACAGCTTTCTGATACCCCACCTACAAAGGACTGGCTCACCTCATGGAGACACGTATACTGCACATGATATGGTGCTACCTTCTCCTCCCCCTTGATCTCCACACTGATTTGTAGTCGGATAGCCCCTGAGACAGCTGATTTATCTGTCCTCTTCTCTAGGAATAAAAGAAGATGGAGATTGACACCACTGCAACTACAGAGAACACAGACATCCCCCATCCCAGCTTAACCCAAGGAAAAAGAGGACTGATCCAATCAAAGGTTCACGTAATAGGGTGAACTTACTCCAGCAACCACATTGTCTACAAATACCCCAAATATTCCCCCATAGAAATTCTCTTATGCCATTAAGAGAACCGGGAGCTAAAGCCATTAGAGGTGAGCATGAGGATTAAAGGGCCTTCTGGAATCTGAAGAATGTCCAGCCAGAGTGAGTGCCAGCCACTTCCACACTTCCGTCCCCCATCTCTACTCATGATCAGTTCTCTGCAGGTAAGGCAGACTCTGTATAGAGGAATGCTTTAGGGACTGAATGTTGGTTTTAGTAGATAGGCTTTTCCCTAGATTTTTCACTCATGCTGTCCCTTCTCAGCAACTTTCTCTGGTCTTATTTCCTTACCCAAGTTGTACCAGACATCCATCTCGCCACTCAGTGTCCGAACCTCTATAATGGTTTGGCCAAGGAAATCATCGGATTCTCGTTTCAGCCGCTGCTTTACTCTTGACTTGATGTCATCATCCTCATCCCATACACGTACCTTAATGCGGTCAGAAGAGTTGTGGCACTCGCTGTGAGAGAAATAGGCAAAACCTGTTAGGGACCAACCAAGCAGCACCCATTCCTAGTACTTCCAATTTCCTCCCAAAACTCCATCAACTGTACTTGAGGCCCTGCAAAGGAAGAAAAGGAGTCAGGGAACGTGGTACTAAAGTTCCAAGTGAGTCAAACTATCCTAGTCAGCCTGGAAGGCTGTACATACCATTATCCAGTCCTTATTCCCTTGACACAAAGAAGGGTGAGAGGGGAAGAATAATTAGGGACAATTCTGATTTCCTGTGCAGCTAGCTGTTATCAACAACATCAACAGGTGGACAAATGTCACAGATCCCTAGGAAGCAATTGCTACTTCCCTTCCCAGAGTCAGTAAAGGTGCTAATGTTCATGATATGTCCATCTGGTCATATCTGCTTAGCTTTCCATCCAGCTACCCCATCTATCTAAGTATGTGCTTGCTGAACTTCAATTACAGTTGAATTGTCATTTTTCTCCATGATGTTTCCTTTGGAAAAGGTAGTTTGGCCAGGTACCCTCCCATGTTCTCCTTCCCTCACAGGAGCTTACTGGGTCCTACTGCCTCATACTTGTACTTGATAGAATTTGCTGCTTTCCCCCCTCTGTATTCTCATAATATCTTTGCACATTTCATTAAAATACTATAGTATAACCGCTGGTCTACTGAAAAATAAACATATCAACAAAGAGCTTCTCGGAAGCAGGAATTGTCTTACATATTTCATTTTTTAAGATTTTATTTATTTATTAGAAAGACAGAGAGAGAGAACAAGCAGGAGGAGGGAGAGGCAGAGAGGGAGAAGCAGACTCCCCGCTGAGCAGGGAGCCAGAAATGGGGCTCAATCCCAGGACCCTGGAATCATGACCTGATCTGAAGGCAGATGCTTAACCAATGAGCCACCCAGGTGCCCCATGTCTTATACATTTTAGACACACAATATCATCTACAGTGTTGTGTATAGAATAGGGGCTTAAGAATGTATTTGCTAATATGATCTCCCTGATATGAGAAAGTTGAGAGGCAAAGTGGGGGGTTTGGGGGGTAGGAAAAGAATAAATGAAACAAGATGGGATCGGGAGGGAGACAAACCCTAAGAGAGACTCTTTTTTTTTTAATTTTTTTTTTTTTTTATTTGACAGAGAGAGAGATCACAAGTAGGCAGAGGGGGAGGGGGGGGGGGGGGGGGGAAGCAGGCTCCCTGCTGAGCAGAGAGCCCGACACAGGGCTTGATCCCAGGACCCTGGGATCATGACCTGAGCCGAAGGCAGAGGATTAACCCACCTAGCCACCCAGGTGCCCCCTAAGAGACTCTTAATCTCACAAAACAAATTGGGGGTTGCTGGGGGGAGGGGAGGAGGGAGAGGGTGGTGGGGTTATGGACATTGGGGAAGGTATGTGCTATGGTGAGTACTGTGAAGTGTGCAAACCTGGCGATTCACACACCTGTACCCCTGGGGCTAATAATACATTATATGCTAATAAAAAAATTTAAAAAAGAATGTATTTACTAAATGGATAAAAGCAGCAAAATGACTATACAGTCAGTTTATTTAGAATTAATTTAGAATAAACTGAATTCAAGCAGGAACCACTCAGATTCTCAAAGAAATAGGTGCTCCCCCCAGTAACTATTACCTCTGGACTGGAAGCCAATTGTACTAGGCCCCAATCCCTCACATGAGTTCTCTCAGGAGCCAATAGAAGAAGGTCTCTACATAACCAGCCTGCTTAGCTAATTCAGACTCTTAAGTCCTGGTCCTTGGCCATAGGGGTGTGACAAAGCATCCAGATTCTCCAAACATTATTCCATGTCCTAGATTAGAGCTTGCAATTTTTCAACAACCATCCCTAACTATCTTAAGAAATAGTCTATAAGAAAGTGACAATGGGAAAAGGAATAGGGGTAGGAGCTGAGGCAGGAAAAAAGCAGGGCCTTTTAAGGGAAATGGAAACTTCTCCCGACTCCAGATTTCCATCTTCAAGCCAGAATTACCCAGTTGTAGGGCACAGGCATTCCTTCCTAACTCTCCAGAAGAGTCTAATCCTTCCTTGGCAGGATGGGAAGGCTGAGAGGTACGCAATAGGGTGGTCAGTCCCTGGTTTTGTCACTGAGCAGTAGGAAAATCTTTCTAACTCTAGAAAAAGCAGTATGGAGTGCCCAGGGTCCCCTTTAATAGCCCTAGTTAAGACAGGGCCTGGATAAGGTAACCCTGATATAACAGTCCATGAAAGAAACCCAGGAAATAAATGGCTGTTGCCCAACTGAAGCCTGTGAGAAATGAGTTTTCCCCAGTACCTCTGCCCCATCCTCTTAGGGTCCACCCAAGAATAATAGTATTTAATGCTGCTTCTAAAGCACATACAGTCCCAGGTAAGACAAAGCCCCCTGTGACTTACAAATGGAACTTCTCTTCCCAAACAGGATTCAGGTTCCCAAAAATAGTCTTGGTACGCTTCTTGGTTTTGCCCACTTGCACAGTCACGTAAGGGTCACTGGATCCTGTCTTGTCCTTGGCTTGTAGGCCCTGGGCACACACCACTGCAACCCAATTACAGAGGAGGAAGCTTTAGAGTATGCTCCAGAAATCCAAAGTCTTCCATAGCACCACTCATATGTTCTCCATCTTAGAGCAGTCTCTATCTTCTCCTTGCAAGGGAACGCTAATCTCAATCTTCCCCATCTATGCTTAGTCCTGGGCCACCAGTCTTCCTCTCAAAGGTTGGCCCAAGAATCCCACCTGCTCACCAGAGCCCTAACTCACCACTTACCCCTATATTGATATATACATGGGTCAGCCACACCCATCTAACTAGTAAAACACTAGTTTAACTATTCCCCGATCTCCTACTTATCCTGTTTCCCCCACCCCTACCTCTTACAATATGAGACTGTTAACTAAGTATATAACATCAGATTGTTATCAAATCCTTCATTATCATTCCTGTCACTTGTAGGTGGTGCTGGACTTGCTCTCCCAGTACCTGATAGCACCATGGTCTAGAAAAGGAAGGCCCTCCCTTCTCCCTCAATTCTATCCTCTTTCTCTCTAGCCCACTGCTCCCTCAAATTCAGGATGCTTCTTCCTCCAGGTTTCTCCCCACAGCCTAGGCCTTCCTGTCCTCTCAAACTTTTGCCTACTCACCAGTGATGGTAATTTTGGCCGACCATTTGGAGGTGCCATCCAATACACTCTGCTTCACTGTTTTCATCTGTTGCACATGGGCAACTTTGCTCACAGTAAAGACATCTCGGATAACCTCAAAGATCTCTGGCTTATTCCGCTCTCGGATCTTCATGCGGTCCTTCATGGCCATGATTATATTCTGGGTCCGGTCCTCAGCTCCATGTTTAGAACTCTTTTCTGCAGCCCCTGAAGAATGGCCAGAGACAGAAAGTAAGGTAACAATAGGCCACCCACCAGACTAAAGGTAAAGCTGAGGAATGGAGCCTGGGAGAGATCACTGAGAAGTGGAAGAAGCTTAAGACTGGGATGGCTCTAAGAAAAGCTAATCAATATGGGACCTGCTGAAGTTTAATGCCTGGCTAGTGGAATTTAAGCACCAAAAACTTGATAATTATTATGGGGATTTATTATACTATTCCACTTAGATATATGTTGAATTTTTCATCAAAAAAAAAGAAAGAAACAAAAAAGTGTAGCTTAGCCTGAAGTTGGCCTTGTCTTTCTTCTACCCCACATGGTGGTTGAGAGATACCTTTCAAGTTGAAGGCCAAAATACCACCAATGGGTATCTCAGTTATCAGGGAGGGTGGGTGAGTGCACATGACAACTCCACCAATCTCATCCAACTTCCAAGCCATGATACAGATCTCAGAGTTCTTCACCGCACACACTGGATTCTGCCTCAGGACTCTAACGCCTTTAATCTCAGAAAATACTGTAGTATGGTAAGAAGAGTATGGCCTTTGGAATGAGACAAAGTTGGGTTCAAACCCTCACTCCACCACTCCTGTAAGGACCTATTTAGCCAGAGTGACTCCATCTTGGTTAAAAGCCATTTTGTCATTTGTGCAGTAAAACTTAAACTGACTCTGCCCCCCTCCCTTCAGAGAAACTTTTACTGGGAAACCAGTAAAAACTTTTACTGCCCCCCTCCCCTCAGAGAAACTTTTACTGGGAAACCAGTAAAATATGGTCAGCTAGTTCCTAATAACAGAGCCCAGAATACAAGGCCAGGTCGGCCAGTTCCTGATAACAGAGCCCAGAATACAAGGACGAGTCGGGCCAGGTGGAGACATCCAATCAGTAAGAAACACACATACTTTTCCTCTAACCACCAAAGAATGTAAACCCTGCCGTTTGGGTGCCAACCTTGAGCACCAATTCTGACCAGAGTAATAGGTTAGGTCAAACAGCTATTATAGGGTAAACTGTAATTCAATTGGCCACCTGTGTGTGACCTAACATGACTATAATCTCATTGGCCACCTATGTGTGGCCAGACTTTTGCTCTATAAAAGGTAGTCTGTAAGATGGGAAAGGGTCGCTCTCTTCAGAGGCGGCCCTGACCGGTCAGTCAATTCTTGAGCCTGTAAGCTGGGGGTGGTTGCTCTCTTCAGAGACGGTCCTGGCCGGTCAGTCTAACTTCTAATGCTTGGCATAGAATAGAGCTTTGCATAACTTTAACTTGTTTCAGTCTCATTCCCCATGGCCGATCTGCCTGACTTCTAATACTTGTCATAAAATAAAGCTTTAAATAACTTTCACTTTGTCTCAGTCTCGTTTCATTTAATAACGGAGCTAACATCTCCTAGCTGGGTAAACCAGTTTCTTCTAAGAAAATGGCACTTAACTCTGGGGATTGTAAGAAGCTTTATGTTGGCATATATAAAGCATCTGGCCCAGAGCCTAACACCTAGCAGGAACTCAAATAAATGGTCACTTTTATTGTTATCAGCATCACTACTAGCCCCGCAGAGATGGCGAGGGCCATCTTCACCAGCTCTGACCCCAGACAGCTCATCTCAGAGGCTAGCAGGTTTTCCCTACTACCCTAAGGATTGTGGCAAAACAGACTCCTCTGATGTATTTCACCAAATGGGCTTGTCAGAAAGGCCCTCTTTTACTGGCCCTGCAGACTGGCTCTTACCTCGCTCTATTTTCCAAAGGCCTAGGCCTTTTCTATAAATCCTGGAGCAAACATTAAGGCCAACATCTGCATCCTAACCCTGGAAAGATGGCAAGTGGATCTTCTGTCATAGGAGGCCCACAGTAGGGCATTTCATTCCACTCTAAGCTTCACAGAAGCCTTAGGCAAAAGATATTTTCTGATAAATGAAAAATGACCTGGGCTGCATCCTAGTCTTTCCATTTAGCTAGCACATTCCATACACTGCCACCTCCTTGAACTGGGACCTCTAGAAGGCCCTTGAGAAAAAGGTAGATACCCTTGCTACAGAGCAGCATTTCAGAAGACTTCCATCAAGCTACCTATGCAGTCTGTCTGGCTGCTAGTTCTCAGCAATTAAAGCAAGAGTCTGCTGGCACCTGTGCTTGTAACCCCCTTATAATGGGTTTGGGCAAAGTCATCACCAGCATTCATATTCAGTCTTTTCAAGGCCCCATCTCTTCCACTGACTTTGCTGTAGCCATGCCACAGGTACCAATTTAGGGCTCTTCACAGAAAGACATTTTAAAGGAACAATTCTTTGAGACCTCTCTCTGGGCACCATTTATGTCACATATCTTTCCTTGGGATAATGAAGTGCTTATGAATCTAAAGGTAATCTTCCTTTCTCCTCCTACCAATCCTTGAGGCTTTCATTGCTATGGCTTGGCTCTGAGTAACACATGGAAGACCTGGAGGGGCAAGAAAATATTCTCTCATATCCCTAACCCCTGCTCCTCCTAAGGTCTAGTCACAGTGGTACAAGGCCTGAAGGAGCAGAGCAAGGAGCAAGAACTTGGAGGGTTACCAACTCCTTTGACAGAAACTTGTTGCTTTTCCTGCTCCTATTCGCCCCACTCCATGATGGCACCAAAAATCATGAATTTATTCAGGGTCTTAGGAGTTTGGCACATTCTCCTCTGGGACCTCTGCCTGATCCATTTGACACTTCTCTTCCTGGCACTGTCTCTAAAAGCTACATCTATAATCAAGGAAAAAGTGCTGCCTTCCCTGGCTCCTAGGGTCTATACTTGAAGACGTTCTTCTCTGAGGCATGGAACCTCATAGAACTCTCTCTTATTAGTTTTGGTCCCCAGTGAAACATGCTCTAGTCATTTGAGCAATATGGCCACTACAGTGTGTATACTACTCAAGCAGATTCTGGGATTATCTGAATCCCAGAAGAGATCCAGTTCTGCCAGAGGGCCACAGAAAGCTCAAAAATTTTTTTCCTAAAGGTGCTTAAGAGAGTACTATAAGACCTGTTATTTGGAAAGGTAATGCCCCTTGACCCAGGACCCTACTTTCTCTGAAAAAGAAAGAGCTTCACAATCAGGTAAACCAGAGGAATCACAGCCTAGCCATCATAGCTTTTTGTTGAAAGAATATTTTGGAGAGGCCCCTGCTGTCCCTGCTCCACACCCCTCACCACAGGGGCACTCACGCTGCAGGCAGTCGGCGTTGAGCAGGTCCTGGCACTTCTCATGGCACTTGACTCCACACTCGCTGCAGCGCATGCCTTGCCGGGCGATGCCCCAAAGCAGACCTTCACACTCATAGCAGTAGGTTGGGGTAGTGGCCGTCCAGACCTCAAAGTTGTGGGGTGTAGTGCACGAGATGGGGTAGATTAAGGCCTGCAGAGTTTTCTTATACACATGGGATTTCTGAAAGACACACACCCCAGCACCCCCCAGCAACTTTAGGTCTCTGCTGAGAGACATCAGAACTGAGATCCTTGCAGGGTAATACAGACCCTGGTTTCTCCTCTGGCAATAAAGGAGATATGATAGCCAAGACTGGAAGAAAGAAGCCCCACTATGTCATGTGCTCCTGGTCATCCAAGAGAGATCTGACTTGAATGCTGTATCTGAACCTTTTCCCAGCATTCAAGCCTCCTAGGGAAACAGAGGGTGCTAGCCCCACCATAAAACCCTGAATTCACTGGTCACGTACTCTAACATGAGACTTGGTCTTACCTCTGTTCTGGTCCCATGCCTCTTCCAGTGTGGAAAACTCAGACCAAAGCTTTTTATCTGTTTCATTAATGATGTTGTGCCCAACACTCTTGAATGCTCAGTTAGTATGGCTATAAAGATGATAACCAGTTTTTAGGCCTGTGGACTCATGGAAGCCCATGGGTCACTTACCAGCTCTTCATCCTTGAGAGATGTGCGTGTAGCCATTGCAGAAGTAATCCCTGCCTTCCGGGACTGGACCAATGACTGTGAGAGAAGACCTGCTGTCAGCCTTGGCTACTGCCAAGGGCTGGCAAAATCCTAGGAAGGGAGTTTCAGTGACCAAAGTGACTTAACTACTTGACTTAATACCTTCTCTCTAATTGAACTGCCATTCACAGGAACTACCCATGGGTTCTAGGTAACACGAGTCCCAAGTTAAGATCCAAAGCATAAGGCCCTCGGGACTGTTCTAACAGTATTAGAATGGCACTTCTCTTACAGTACCTATCATCCAAAGAGTTTCTCTTTTCTTCCCTATTGGTAGCTTTCCTACCCATTTATAGGAAGGCAAAGGAAAATGACAAGTTTAGAATTACTGTAGGAAATAGTCATTAAGAACAGAATACACTATGTCAGAGTCATATTTAACAACCATCACTGCAAATGATGCCATGCTATCGTTTATCCCTAGGTACCACCTCACACCCACACAATCCCAGGCAGGTGGCTATAGAGGCCAGCAGCCCAAATGAGGACACTTGGGAAGTGAAAGGGCAATGTAACATCAGTCAATCAAGGCAGCGATTAAGCCTGAGAGCTAGGACTGCTCTGCTAGCCAAGCTGTCATGTACAGGAACCTAATGTATCTACCAAGCCCAGGCTTTAGGAACAGCCCCTGAAGAGGCACATGGTTTCCCTAAGGCAGTGGCCATTGGGCAGACAGGAGATACAGTATCAGCCTAAGCAGGGGAAAGAGTTGGGAGGGGCCCAGGTGGTTTGAGATATGGATTCTTACGAAGGATGGAAAGGGGCTCTGGAGTCACTCACCATAGCCTGTGCAGAGGACAGCAGAAAAAGGAACAACATGATGTTAAAGCCACCCCCAAGAGCACAAAAACACTTGCAGAAGCAACTGAGAGGTTTTTCCATGTAGTCTAATCAATGTGGAGGACAACATCCTAACCCCTTCTTCCTCTATCCACTAAAAATTATCTTCAACGCACCCAGGTGTCCAGGGCCTAGAGCTTCTGCTCTAAGAAAGAGTCATGCCAGAAAGTAAAATATAGGCAAGGTTAAAAGATGAAGATGGGAGCGGGAAATGACTAAGACACTGTTATTCAATTAATTAAGCAAAGAGGAGCTGATGTGCAAGAGAGATGGGGGTAGGCAGAGGTGGAGAAAAAGTAGGAAGACAAGAAAAAGGAGATGGAAGATAATGAAAGTAGTAAAGAAGAGATGACCTTAGAACCTATCCTCATCCAACCAGCTTGATGGTAAGTGGAGACGTACATTAGAAAGAAAAAAAAAAATAGAAAGGAGAGATACACATGCAGTAGGGAAAAAAAAGAGAGAGAGAGAAATGGCAGAGGATTAATCCCATTCAGTCAACTAGGGACAGAGAAACTGGGGGGTGGAGTGGGGGGAAGAGCAGGGAATGAAGGAGAAATGGGAAAAGGAGTGGATAGAAAAACAAAATAGACTGAATGGGGGAGGGGAAAGAAAACAGGAACAGAAGATAGTAATAAGAAAAAGGGTTCAAGTCTTACTGAACTTCGAGCTTTAGAGCTCTAGGATTCTGGGAATGCCTGGGCCCCACTCTACCCACACTACCCACTAGTCTATGGAAAATTCTGAGTTGATCCTGCCTCAGGAGGCATCACCCAAGGTGGGACCTTCTAGTTATTCTGGATGTCGTGAGATCAGCTTTAACTCCCTAAGCTTGTTTCATTCAATTCCACAATTTTTTTTTTATCATTATCTCTCAGTGCCAGACACTGATTTAAATACTAGGGACACAGAAATACTCCAGAAAAATCTATCTTAGGAGAAGACTGTCACTTGATCTCCAAGGAGTAGCATCAGTCATGCTCATTATACACTAAACTAAATGATCTAGCTCAGTGCTAGGCAGTTATATTCACTTCTATTCTATTCTATAGAGGCAGCTTCTATTCCATATCATCAAAGAAGGTTGTAGAAAAACGTAGAGGAACAAGACTACTCTAATGAGGGAGTAAGTTAGAACAGGTCCAACTAAAGTCTCATCACTAAATCTCAATAAAGCTTTAGATGATACATCTTCAGTCCAATATCTGATGCTAAATGGACCATAACCAGTCCTAATAACATGCCAAGGCCCATTGGGGGGATACCCCAAGCCTACAGCCTAAGTCTGCAAAGAGTCACTCACCAAATCACTGACAAGCGGCAGTGGCTTCTTTCTGCGTAGATCTGGCATGCTGTCAATGCCATAGAGCCCTCCAGCTGGCCTGAGGAAAGAAGAAAATATGTCAGGACCTCCAGTCCTGCCTTGTTACTGGCAGATTCAGTGTTCTATTCTCCTTGCTCACTCTGTCTCCAGAGGAAAATTTCTACCATGTGTCCCTGAGAGGGGTAAGGAAGACACAAAGCGAGAGAAATAAAGCCACAGAATGACCATCAATGGAATCTGCTCTGAGGGTGCCCTTCTGAGTATCCTTCCATAGTTCTGGCCAAAAATCGAGAGCTCTTTTATACCATTACAGCACTTCAAGAATCCTCTGTTTATTTGAAGGCCCTTGGTACTCCATAATGCAAGCAGGGAACTGGTAGTTAAGAGGGCTGCTCCCCACACTCAGGCCAGAGACACTGCTCCCCTAAGATCAGGGTTTCCTGGTCTATGTTAGAACAGAGCCCATAGGAATGGCTCTACAGAAGAGGTGCTGCATTAGTAAGCAAGACTGCTAATGACATGTAGGAGATAATCTTCCCCATCCTGAGTAAAAGAGTCACCAGTTCTGTCCATCCAAGCCTCCTGAAGAAAAAGGGTCTCCACAGAAAGAGGAGCTTGCATAACCAAGTGGAAGCAGGGAAGGTGGGATAGAAGACTTCCAAAAGGCCACTTAGAGAGGAAAAGAGACCATTCAGGAAGGAAACAACAGAATGACTCTGAAAGTCTGGCCTAGCCCTATGGATACTTAACAGGGAATGGGGGGAAAAAAAAAAGAAATTACAGCTGGAGCAACTAGAGATTTCTAAAATTTCTATACCTTTTCTATTGTTATTAATTTTGTTGTTCTTTGCCATTTCTTCCAAAACTATATACAATAAAAATAAAGAGAATGTCCTAGAACACCACTCTCACAATGAGATAACCTGGATTTTATCCCCAACTCTAATTCACTACATGTCCTCCACCAAAATTACTTCCTCTCTTTGGGTCTTGATGCCAATTCTTTTTTTTTTTTTCTTTAAATTAACATATAATGTATTATTTGCCCCCGGGTACAGGTCTGTGAATCATCAGGCTTACACATTTCACAGCACTCACCATAGCACATACTCTCCCCAAGGTCCATAACCCAGCCACCTTATCCCTACCTGCTCACCCCCCAGCAACCCTCAATTTGTTTCATGAGATTAAGAGTCTCTTATGGTTTGTCTCCCTCCTGATCCCATCTTGTTTCCTTGATGCCAATTCTATAAAAGGAATGAACTACAAAATTTCTCTGACATTTTAGAAGCTGTCATTCTGAGCCTCAATGAAAAGAACTCATGTACTTAACCTTAATGAAAACATGGAAACAGGGAAGGTGGTAAGGTAGTTGGGTGGTGTATCATAACTGGTCTGAAAAGGGATGTTGAGAAGAATAAATAGGTACTGCCAGCTAGCTATATAGGCAAAGAATGAAGCCATGAATTAGGTCAAGGCCAAGAGCTACAACAGGCAATCTGATATGTTGATTCCTAATAAACTAGCTTCCCAAACACAGGAAATGAACTTTGCTTTCAATTAGACTACCAGACCTAAGGAAGTTCTAAACCTGTGACAGCTTCCAAGGACTAAGCTGAAGGAAAGGAAAGACAACAACTGGGAGGCATTTAGAAAATTACTGTACGGCCCCATTTAAAAATAGCTTTAAAAATTAAAAATAAAAATAGCTCAGATATGTTTGTCATGTACGTATTTTCCAACCATTAGAAGAAAAAAGCTAATGTCCTGAAGAAGGGTTGTAGAAAAAGCACCTGGTACCACAAGTTTGTGGTTAATTCTAAAAACTACAGTATGTACCACTTAAGCTTTTTACAACATAAATGGGCTTCAGACAACAGAAAAAAGGATAGTTCATTCAAATAACCAACTCTTGATTTAAAAAGGACAAATCACAAGGAAAAGGAGCATGTGAACACACAGTAGAAAACTTTATGATCTGCTCTTATTTCTTCCCTGGTCATGATGAAGAGGAGGCATCCATTGGGAACTCTCATGTCAGAAGGCCTTTATGGGACAAGGAGAAAAGGAAGATCCTGAGAAATAATGGGTAGGGAGAGGTGGGGGGGACGGGGGTAAACTCTTCCTCTCTTAAGAACAGTCAGTTATAGGCAGCAGTTGAGCAGCTTAAAATGACTCTCTGCTGCAGTCACATGGGCCTGAGACTCCCAAACAAGAAGCACAGACAGAACACACTGAGCTCATAAGGGATGCTACTTATGTCTTGACTAGAATGGAAAGGAATAAGTAGGTGACTCACAACAGCTGAAGTCAGGACAGAACCCAGAGAGTAATCTAATCAACCATGCTTATAAACAATGCAATAAAAAAGAACTGTGTCAAAGGTAGATATTTTTCTAGTTTCGTCTTTCTTCTACCTAAAGGGTATATAATTACTAAGATGCAAAGAATCGGAAATTCTAGAGGCAAGGATAGAGAAGCCCCAAAGCTCCCTTCCCTGCTCCAGGGGAACCACTCTATAAAGCTCTCTCTTCTGTCTCTGAGGGATCAGTCTGCAGAGTTCTCTCCTCTCCCCAGAAAACCAACCAATCTGTATAGCAGAGCCTCTTCTTCCCCAGGATCCAACTGAGGAAGCTTTTTCTACTGCTTCCCAGGGGGAAAAGCTGGAAGTTGAGTGAAAGCCTGTAAAATCCAAGGAAACCTTGTAGGGAATCACTTACCCTTCTGGGAGCCACTGAGGCAAAGAGGAGTGACCATCATCTGGAATCTTTAAAAAGAGATAGGAAAAAAGTTAGATCCTAGAAAAGATGGTAGGCAGTCATCTTTCTTTGGTCAGGCAGTGAGCAGTAAAGTAGGAAACTCAGAGAAGTGTAGGTTACATACAATCTGTGGTGACACAGCCAGACTGATGTCTAAGCCAGTGCCCTGATCAGCCAGAACAAAAAGCAGGTTGTTGAAATGAGCACTACTTTGTCTCCCTTCTCCCCAGTGAATAAGAAGGATATAAAGTCAAGCTCACTGAGATCTCAAGGCTAAGGTTCACTGGGAGTGTGAGAGGTGCCAGAACGTCCATCCCCCTCATACAATTCACTGGTATATATAACAGTAAGTCAAAGCAAAAAAAAAAAAAAAGTCCATTTGGGGCTTCCAGGCCTCACCTCACTCACTTAAGCAAAAGGACAACTTCATATAGAATCTTCTTCTAGTTATATTCCTAAGTTCCCTTTGCCGTCACAGAGTGGTGACTTGGTCTTTCCAGATTCCCATTTCATCTTGTGATTTGACTTGGCTTAGGTTCCTTGAAGTCCTGACTCATAGACATTCTACATTTGATAAGCTCTCTCTATATATATAACAAGAGAACCCAGGGTAGATTTGATACTTAGAGTCTATCTTCTGGTGGACATTATGAGCTCTATAATGAGAAATTGAAAACTGAGGTACCAAACAATTCAAAGAAGAAACAGTTTGAAAACAGTTTTTAAAGGGTTCTCCATAAGCAAATGAACAAACAAACCCACAGAAAAAAGTCCTTTAAGCAGTGTACAGAGCAAAGTTCCAAAGCTTTGGAACTTTCAGAGCTCTCCAGAGAGCCAATGGTAAAGGCTGTTTAGGCTCAAAAAACCTAGTGCTAGCAGGTCTGGGGCTTCCCACCCCCTCCTTGTTCCCTTCCACCCCCCAAAACTTTCCTGACTCCTAATACCTGGGCTCCAGCTAGCTATCCTGGAACAAAAGGGCTCCAAAGCAGGGAAGGCAGAAGTAAGGTGTTTAACTATGTACAGGGGGTAAAGTTTTGGGAGAGCCACAGATGGGAGAAGTTATAGATAAAATTAGGCAAGACAAAGTAGAAAAGGGAGAGTTAGGACAGCCGTGGCACAGGTGATGTAAAAGTGGGTAAGAATTACCCTGGGTCAGTAGTAGGCTCAAGATGAACTTTGTATTTAAGACCCTTCTCAGATTGTCTGTATTCTAAGAAAGCCTATCTGCCTGTTTCCTATAGCCCTTCATGAACCTATTTCACCTTATCTGGCTCTTGCCCTGGTTCTGTGGGTGGGATAGTACTGGCAAAAGGAGAACCAAGCCCAAAAGGAAACCAGAAGTGGTTGATATACCTCTCCTAAGGTTGCTTCTGAGGGGTAGCTCTATCCCTAAATCCCCAAATAGTCCCAAATCCCTAAATCCCCAAATCCAAAATAGTCCACTGTACTGAGCAGATTTTTATTTCCTGCCTAGAATTAGATGTTTGCCAGAAACCACAGACTTTAAGGAAACAAAGTCACAAAAGGTCTCTGGGAACCAGGTTCAACGAGCTCAGATCATACACATTTCCTATGCTTAGAGGAGGTAAAGGGTCTGCTAAAGTCTGCAGACAAAGCATAGAGCATGCACACAGAGGTACTGAAGGAGGACTGAAAGAGGAGATCCAAATAAAGTACCTACAGCAGATATATTCATAGACACAACTTATGCCTGAAGGAAACACACGGTGGTCACGGATCCTGCACATAGGGTGATAAAACATGTGCACACACCCATTTGAAGGATTCAGTGTTCCCCATGGCTGGAATCATAGGCAACAGCAAACCCTCACTGTCTTCAAGAACCAGTGCTTACGGGCACAAAGCATTAGTTATACTGTGCATTCACATGGCATGGGGGAACCACATCACAGGTCTACAGAACCTTGTGCTCACAGAGAGACCAAGAAACCTTTTCAGAAGCGCAAAGCACATTCACACTTAGGACCCCAGGCAAGAGGCACAAAATGCCCATAGCAACTCCTGCTCCCAAATACAAAGTGTATGCATGCTGGGCTCAGCCAGGGTTTACAGCATATGCCAACCTGCAGCAACAAGCAAAAAAATGGACAAACACTGTGTAAAGTAGAAGAGGGGGGCAATCAGTGTTTGGGGTAGTCAAACTGAGTACAAGTATAAGCACACACATGCTACATTGAATGTGCACCATGCTGGCACACACATTCTCACACTGTGCTCCAGGGATGTCTGCACACGAGAACGGAGCATGCTTACAAACTGCTTTCAGGAAAAACAAGACTATCTGCAGGAGCCAAAGGTCAGGGGCACAGATCATACATGTGTGTGCAGGGACGCACACATACACACATGTGCACACACACGCACACCGTGCTCAGGAGAGAAGGGTTGAAAACAGACAACAGAAAGGGCCCAAGGGGCCAGAGGCACAACCTGAACGGCTCCTCGCTTTCCTTCTGCAAGGAGAGAAAGAGCAGGAAAAAAGAGCAGAAAGGTTAGTAGATTCAGTCCCATAGCATGGAACCCCAAGAAAATGCCAGCTAAATCTCAAGGGACATGGAGGAAAGAAAAAGGTCCCCTGAACAGCTGGGCAGTTCACAGAGCCTAATTTCCAGAATCCCTACATACTATATTGGCTAGCCCCTCCTTTTAGTTTAGAACAGTTCCTGTCTGGCTACTCATCCTAAAGGACAAAGTCTACCTGGGAGTTTCAGTCACCCACTTCCCCTTTCCAAGCTGGCTTGCATGCAATGTCAGGGAAACCAGGGCCACAGATTTTGTTACCAAGGGCCACTCCGACAGGCTATCTGAACTGGGTAAGTACAAAGTGAGTTCCTTCCTCAGAAGCTATATGTACTCTCACCCTGGATCTGGGGTAAGTCCTCAAGCCCCAAAGTCCTGGTAATTGAACCATTTCTCATTTTACCATGCAGGCTTGGCCATGCATTTGCCCAGCAAACCCTGGCTTGTTTTCCCAAAGCCTAAGTTAAGTTAGGACAGTTTAAGGTCTGAATTTAAGGCTAGGACCAGGATGCTTAAAGGCTATAGCTGGAGGCATCACCTGGCCCCTGCCCTAATAGAAGTCACCAAGATCTAGATGATAAAACCATGATAGCAACCCCAGGCCTGAATATCTATTAAATCCAGAACAATACTCCAAAGGAAATGGATGCTTCCAGAAGGACCTTAGCAAGCCACAGTAGAGAAAGATAAAGTCCAGAGATCACTCCTTCTACTCATCAGGCTACATTACCTATTAGGAGACATGGATAGCTCCATAGGTTTCCTTCTCTAAGGCAAGTCCATTCACCTGGACTGAGCAGCTCCCCTCCACTTTCTTTTCCCTCCCTTTTAAAGACCCACTGATATTACATAACAAGTAAAACAGAGAATCATAGAAACTAATTCATAAGTTTCCAATTTTTCAGTTATTTCTAATGGCCTAACGGGTCACCTGACTTGACAGAAAAGTGAACTCGGGAATAGGAATCCTCCAAAACAGTGCAGCTACAGAAATGTGGATAAGATGCAAAAAACACTTGCTGGAACGGGGCCATATCTCTTTTACATCTACTCCCACCTCCCCTACTGAACTCTGCTCTCTTTGAAAAAGAAAATAAGGCAAGGAACACTTTAACTGACCTGTGATTCAAATTAGAAAGGTTTCTATCTCCACTATCTTAAAAATACACTCTATACATCATGTCAAAGTTAAGTTGTGTCTTTCTATTCTTCCCAGAGTTCCCCATAATGCGTAAAAATCTGCTGACAAGGCTGTCCGTATATATATAATTTTACTTTTGTAGCCCGAGGGCTTAGCACATTTCCTAGCATTTGTATATAGCAAAAGGAACCTAAACTTTCAGGACTTAGAAAACAATAGCTTCTAAGAACATGTGTTTTGCCCATCACCAGAGAAAACATAGGTCTCTTAGCTAACAGTCTGTACCATTTTTCAGACCCCAAGGAACTGCTGTACTAGCTCTTCAATTTGTCCCACCCACTGGACAAACATAAGAAAACCTTTTTCTTGTTAAGAGTCAAACTTTTTTGTGCGACCTAACTTTCTAAAATGCCTTAACATTTTTCTACTCAGATTTAGTTTTCAGTTTAAGTGCAATGTATCTGTAGAACACCCACTCTGCCAAGAAAAAAAAATCCCTGACCCCTAAAAATGACTGCACTCTTGTCGAGAATACATTTTATAAGGAAGTAACATACTTCTTCATTATTAAAACAATCTTAACTTCATTGTACTTGGGAGTCAAAAGACTTGAGGTACTCAAACTTATTTGAGCCTGCATTTCCTTATCCGTAAAAAGCAGATAAGACTGCTACCTCCCAGGCTTACAGTGAGGATTCATTTCTTCAACAAGTACTTACTGAGAACCTACTGCACACTAGGCACTGTTCTCAGCGCTGGTGATGAAGCAAAGGGAATGAAACAAGCTCCCTGATCTTGAGAAGCTTCTATTCTAGAGGAAGAGCTGATGACTGATCATGACAAAGGTGATGATAGTAGCTAACACTATAATGTATCTGTCATTTTATTTGAATAAGCTCATTTATTTCTCCCAACAACTCTACTGGGTAAATACTATTATTATCTCCATTTTTTTGTTGATTAAACTAAAGATCATCAGGGAGGTTAAGAAAGTTGCCTGAAGTCACAGCAAGGGACAAAGCCAAAATTCACAACAGGGCATTTGGTTCCATGACCTAGATCTATATACACACCGTATCTCTTGTGACAGAGACTCTGCTTCAAAATTCAGATAAGGTGGGGAAGATAATGCCCCCTATGGTGACATTACAGTTACTATTTTTTCTTAAAAATTTTATTTATTCAAGAGAGAGGGAAAGTGAGCATGGTGGGAGGAGGGGCAGGGGGAAAGGAAGAAACAGACGCCCGTCTGAGCAGGGAGCCTGACATAGGGCTTGATCCCAGGACCATGAGGTCATGACCTGAGCCAAATGCAGATGCTTAATCAAGCCACCCAGGTACCCCACTTTAAAAATTTTATAAAGGTTATCAGGGAGACCTCATCGATAATGTGACATCTAAGCAGAGACCTGAAGGAAATGAGTCAAGAAGTTATTTGTATTCTAGGAAAGACATATCCTAATCCGAACCAGAGCAAGTACAAAGCCTGAGGTAAGATACATTGCACTTAAACTGAAAACTAAATCTGAGTGGAAAAAATGTTAAGGCATTTTAGGAAGTTAGCAAGCACAAAAAGTTTGACTCTTAACAAGAAAAATGTTTTCTTATGTTTGTCCAGAGTCTGGTGTTCATGGAAGATGTCTGGGCCAGAGATATAAACCTGGGAATCCTTATGAAACTCATGATATTGAAATAGGTTACTTAGCCCTATAAAAAGAAGAATAAAAAGCCCGAATAAAAAAGAAGAATAAAAAGCCCTATAAAAAGCCCGAATAAAAAGAAGAAATCAGGACTGAATCCTGGGATGCTACAGGTTGGGAAGATGAGGAGGGACCAGCAACGATGGCTAAGAAGGAGACACCTCGGTGGTTCAGTTGGCTAAGTGTCTGCCTTTAACTCAGGTCATGATCTCAGGGTCCTGGGAAAGAGTCCCACATCTGACTCCTTACTCGACAGGGAGCCCGCTTCTCCCTCTGCTTGCAGATCCCCCTGCTTGTGTGCTCTCTCTCTTTCTCTCTCACAAATAAATAAAATCTTAAAAAAAAAAAAAAAAAAAAAAAGATGGCTAAAAAGGAATGGTCAATAGTACTGGGGTAGAACAAATACAGAGAGGTGGTCTAGAAGACAAGTGAAGAAAGTGTTTGAAAAAGCAGGAACTGAGGCATAAGTATAGACTGCAAGAGTCTTTTTTAACAAATGGTGGTGGAACAGCCATATGTATATGAATGAAGTTACAGCCCCATCTCACACCATATACAAAAATTAACTCAATAGGGATCGTAGACCTAAAAGAGCTAAAACTAAAAAACATTTAAGAAAAAACACAGGTGGGGCGCCTGGGTGGCTCAGCGGGTTGGGCTGCTGCCTTCGGCTCGGGTCATGATCTCAGGGTCCTGGGATCGAGCCCCGCATCGGGCTCTCTGCTCGGCAGGGAGCCTGCTTCCTCCTCTCTCTCTGCCTGCCTCTCTGCCTGCTTGTGATCTCTGTCTGTCAAATAAATAAATAAAATCTTAAAAAAAAAAAAGAAAAAACATAGGAGTAAATTTTTGTGATCTTGGGTTCAACAATGGTTTCTTACCTGTGAAACCAAAAACACAATCCACACAAGAAAAACAGATAAATTGAATTTCATCAAAATCTAAAATTTTGCACTCTATTTCATACCCATTATAATGGCTATTACAAAAAAAAAAAAAAGGGGAGAGAGAAGTAACAACTTTTGGCAAGGATGTAGAAAAATTAGAATATTTGTTGGTTGGAATGCAAAATGGTGCAGCCACTGTAGAAAACAATATGGCAATTCTACTTTAGTTATATACCCAAAGGAAACGAAAACAAGGATTCAAAAGAGATATTTATATACCAATGTTCGTACCAGCATTATTCACAATAGCCAAAAGGGGGAAGAAACCCAAGTATCCACCTACAAATGAGTGGAAAAACAAAATGTGGTATATATACATACAAAGGAATACCATTCAGCCTTAAAAAGGAAATCCTGACACATGCTACAACATGGGTGAACCTTGAGAACCATTACAAACATTACGCCAAGTAAAACAGGCCAGTCACAAAACAACAAATATTGTGTGATTCCACTTATACGAGGTACGTAGAGCAATCACACTGACAGAGGCAGAAAGTAGAATGTGGTTGCCCGTGGCTGGGGGGAGGGAGAATGGGGTTAGTTTAATGGGTAGAGAGTTTCAGTTGTGGAACATGAAGAAGTTCTGGATATCAGATAATGGTGATGGCTGCACAACAATGTGAACAGACTTAAAATGGTTAAAATGATAAATTTTATATTATGTATAATTTATGGCAATAAAAATTTTTTAATAAAACAAGTATGCTTCAAAAAAAAACACCATCAAGAAAGTGAAATGACAACACAAAGATTGGGGGGAAATATTTACAAATCATATATGTGATAAGAGACACATGTCCAGGGGTGCCTGGGTGGCTCAGTGGGTTAAAGCCTCTGCCTTCGGCTCAGGTCATGATCTCAGGGTCCTGGGATCGAGCCCCACATTGGGCTCTCTGCTCTGCAAGGAGCCTGCTTCCCTCTCTCTCTGCCTGCCTCTCTGCCTACTTGTGATCTCTCTCTGTCAAATAAATAAATAAAATCTTTAAAAAAAAAAAAAGAGGCACATGTCCAGAATATATAAAGAACTTTTATAATTCAACAACAAAAAGACAATTCAATTTGAGTAGACATTTCTCCAAAGAAAATACAAAAATGGCCAATACACACATGAAAAGATGCTTAACATCATTAGCCACTAGGGAAATGCAAATCAAACCACAATAAGATACCACTCACACCCACTGGGATGGGTATAATAAAAAATACAGACACTAATAAGTGTTAGCAAGAACGTGGGGAAATAAGGACTTTCATGCCTTACTGGCTGGAATGTAAAATGGTGCAACCACATTGGAAAACAGTCTGGAAATCCCTCAAAAATGTTAAACTTAGAGTTAACCATATGACCCAGCAATTCCATTTCTTTTTTTTTTTTTTTTTTTTAGCAATTCCACTTCTAATACATACCCAAGAGAACTGTAACCATACGTCTGCACAAAAACTTTTACACAAATGTTAATAGCAACATTCATAATAGCCAGAAAGTAGTAAACAACAAAAACCACAAGCCCATCAAATAACGAATAAACAAAATATGGCATATCCATATGATGGAATATTTTCCCACGACAAAAGGAAATGAAGTATTGATACATGTTACGACATGGCTGACTCTTAAAAACATTCTGAGTGGAAGAAGCCAGTCATAAAAGGCCACATATCATATGAATCCATTTATATGCAACATCCAGAACAGGCAAATCCAAAGAATCAGAAAGTAGATTCGTGGTTGCTAGAGGCTTGAAGCAAAGGGGATTACCTAATAGTTAAGGGGTCTCTTTTTGGGGTGATAGAAATGTTCCGGAGTTTGATGGTTGCATAATCCTATGAATCTACTAAAAAAGACCCAATTGTATACTTTTTGAGGGAATTTAAAGGTGAACTTTGTTGTAAGTAAATTATAACTCAATAAAGCTGTTATAATAAAAGAAGGATGTAATCAATTATGTCAAGTTGTTGATTAAGAGGAAGAATAAAAATGGAACAGGAGTTTGACAACATGGTGGTCATCCAATGGCCTTGGCAAAAGCAATTTTGCTAGAGTCGTAGAAATAAAAGAATTGGATTTTCATACAACGCATGTAACAGTACTTAAAACAGTGCTATGTACCCCCCGAAACAGAAGAAAAAGGATAAAAAATAAGAACTCAAATTAGTGGTAAGCTACTAGTAAGCTTAGGCCCTGAGGCCTCAAGCAGAGCAGTGAAAAAAGCTGATTTCTTAAATGTTTCATTGTAGTAGTAGCCACTGTTACTAATACTGAAATATACTGATAAAAGCTTAGGGTGGCGCTGTTGTGGGTGAAAGGCTAACCCTATGTGCTTACCTTGCTCTATTCTTCCTACCCTATGGAATGCTGTTGGGAGTCAGGCCTAGACCCAGCACCCTTCTACCACTCCCTCTGCAGCCCACAGACCCGACTTGATCTTGGCTAGGGCCCAGAACTCTGGTTTGCTTTCTTACTGGTGCTTCAGAAAACCTACTTTGTCTCATTATCACTGCTGCTGCCACCACCCGCTTACCACAGGTACAAGTTCCTGCATGGCCCACCAGGATATCAGCTTAGAAAGGGAATCTTGCAAGCTGAAGAGCCAGACCAAGTGTGCTGAGTACACTCATAACATCAACTGCCACCATTGCTTAAGAAGCTGGTAAGGAAGTACTGCTTTGATATTTGTTGTTTCCATTGTTGCTGTGATGTAGTAACTTTTAAATGCCCAGGGAGAAGGAAAAAGGGATGCAAAATTAAGAGGAGAAAGAAATCTCTTATAGCTGAGTAATTACAGAAAGCTTCCTGGAAGAGGTGATATTTTGGTTGTATATTAAAGAACTGAGTAAATTCTGCTAGGCTGATTTGATGAACACAGCACCTTAGGATAAAAGAAAGCACGTATATGTGAATATGCTGAGAAAAGACAGTACAAGGTGAATTTGTGACAGCAAAGTTTCCTTTTGGGTGGAGTATAGTGGGACAACTGGAGGTAAGCTTGCAAATGGAAACAAGGGACCAACTGTACTGGTTCTGAATGCCAAGTGAAGGAATTTAGACTTTTCTCATAAGCTATAAGTAGTAGCTTAACTCTAGGGATACTTGAAAGGAACATGATGTGATTTTAATTTTTAATTTTTAAATTTTTATAACTTGGTATCACATTTATTATTCAAATTCTAAAAAGTATTTTAAAAGGTTTACAATGAAAAAAAAATCTACTTTTCACCTTAGTTTTTCACCCAATACCTTTGCTCATGGGCAATCAGGTATCAATCAGTCTCTTACACATCCTTTTTTTTTTTTTTTTTAATTTTTATTTATTTACTTGACACAGAGAGAGAGAGATCACAATTACGCAGGGAGGCAGGCAGAGAGAGAGGGGGAAACAGGCTCCCCGCCAAGCAGAGAGCCCAATGTGGGGCTCGATCTCAGGACCCTGAGATCATGACCTAAGCTGAAGGCAGAGGCCTAACCCACTGAGCCACCTCTCATACGTATCTTTGTTAGATATTCTATACAAATAGACACAGATACTATGGGTTTGTGTATTCTTTCCCTCTCTTTCTTATACAAATGTAGACATTTTATAATACTGTTCTGCATCTTGCTTTTTCATATGGCAATATATCTTAGATACCTCTCCATTTCAGTAAAGAGCTACCTCATTCTTTTTATAGCTGTATGGTACTTGTGGTACTGTATTATATGGTTAGGATGTGCCAGTAGGTTATTTAACCAGTCCTTCGTTTTTTTTTTTTTTCCAAGATTTATTTATTTGAGAGAGAGAGAGAGAGAGAGAGAGAGCGAGCCTGCCTGAGTGGGGGAGGGGCAAGAGGGAGAGAGTCAGAGACACAGGGCTCCAGCCCATGACCCATTAGATCATAATCTGAGCCAAAACCAAGAACTCAATCGGCTGAGCACGTAGGCCCCCCCAAACAGTCTTTCTTAACATTTAGGTTGTTTTCACTCTTTGCTACTAAAAACAATGCTTCAAAAATAGAACATATGTCCTTTACACATGTGAAAATAAACCTGCAGGATATATTCCTGGCAGTGATTTTAGGGCTCAAAGGGTATATAGAATTCTGATATATTTTGCCAATTGTCTTCCTTAGAGGTTATACCAATTTACACTCCCATCCCACCAGCAATGCAGGAGTGCCTGTTCCCTCATACCTTTGTCAACACAATATGCTTCATAATTTTAATTCTCCCTTAGAAACATTAATCAGGTTATATGCATAGGAGGACAACCCCACTTACATTTAAAACTGGATGAATATAGCATATGCTCTTTGGATAAATTTAATTTTGATTGGGAGAAGTAAATTTAAAATGCTGCCTAGAAAAAAAACTCACTCCTTGAGTCAAAACCATTCCATTCTCCAGTTTAGGTGAGGAGCATTTAGCCAGAAATGGAAGGAGTATGATCTGTGGAAGGCAGAGTCCAGCTCCTGGGTAGGGCAAGGACTGGACAGCTTCAAGTTGAAAATAAGGTTCTGTGTTAAGTCCAGTACTGGGAAGAAGAAACATTAGGATAAGGGAAATTCCCACAATGGCCCATCTCCCTGCTAGGGAGATGACAATCTTATCTCAGCAAGAAACCCATTTAGAATAATTTCAAAATGCAGTGTAGGATTGCATCAGCCCCTCCAGTGCCTGTGAGCAATATGCCCATTCCTGCCTCCTACACCATACCTACTTTACAGTGGCATATCCTAAAGGACCTGCAGCTGTAAACTACTGTCTACATATTCCTCCCTTTTTGGAAAGGTAGTTTCTAAAGCTGCCCTCAACTCCCCAGTACACTGGAAGCTTCCTACAGGCAGGAACTCCTTTCCTGTTGCTTTAGAACCCTCTTACACTCCATTTCCCACAAGGATTAGCTTAAAATCTGTATTTGAGTAATTTAGACTAATTTAAGCTGTGGTCCTCCCCCATCACCTTGTGAAACTCACCACCAAGGTGGGTCTCAGGCTAGCCTGATAGAGGCCATACCCAGCCAGCTGTGACCCCAATAAATATAGATTGAGAATACCTGAGTGTATGTCTTCTACTGAGATATTCTTTGCCTTCTGTACTAGCTCATGCAAAAGTTTTTTCTGCCTCAGTCTTTTTTCTCTCAGAACATTTTTGAAATTGTTGATGCACTTGTTGAGGTAGATGGTCTCTGCACACACTTGTTCTAGGTTTAGTATGCCCTGCTTGGGAGATTCAGGCCTGGAACACTTTTCACCTCCCAGACATGGAGCCAGAGCAAAACCTGGTAATGAATATGCAATAGGTGAGGAGTTAGAAGCAAGAGAGAAGTTGCTGGGATCCTGAAAGATTTGGTCTCTCTGTGTAGAGGTGCCCACTCCACCAGAGACCACACTGAGAAAGCTCTCACTCTCCTGACTCCCAGGGCTCTCCACAGAGAAATCTTGGGCACCCTCTGAACCCACTGTCCCAAGAAGTCTATCACTGTTCTCCGACTGAGAACCGCTCTCATTGCTTTCCAGGTCCTCAGGACTGATTGACCCACTATTTTCCAGCTTCTGAAACACGCCCTGCAGAGCTGAACGGAAGTGGTGAATTGCTCGGCCCAGTTTGCTTTTGTAAAACTTAATTTCAATATCTTCATCCTCCTGCAAGCCAACCAAGCCACAAGATGACTTTTCAAAGACATCTTTAAGGACCCGAGTAGCATGTTCCTCCTCTTCATTCAAGTCAATATGAACCATGTCACTGAAAGTCTCAGGCCCTATGATGATTTCCTCCATCATGTGGTCACGGCTCAGAGTTGCAAATCTTTTGGACTTGTCTGTTAAAAGGTCCTCTAGCTGCTTGGAGCTCAGAATATCAAGCCCAGCTTCACAGGCCATGAGCTTGTCCTCTGTCTTCAGCAACCCAGACAGCGACAGGCAGCTGCCAGTCTCACTTTTATTGCTGCAGTTGTTTTCTCTTTTTGCTACACTACACGTTTCAAATCCTTGGCTGGACTGTTTGAAAACCTGGGATTTCCCAGAACCCTCCTCTTCTGAGATTAACACTGGGGAAGGTTCCTCAGAAGCTTCTCTCCCTGTCAGCTCACCACAACTGCCACTGGTAACTTGGGAGGCTCCTGAGGTTCCTTTTACTTCATCTCCTGGCTTAGATACATCACTTGGCTTTGTGAAATTATTCCTGGGTGGAAAGCAAAGGCCTTGCTGCTCAGGGGTTTGAGGTTCTCTGTGTTGATTTTGAGCCCTCATTTGACATGCTCCTGTTATGGGTCCTGGGTCCCCTGTTTCCATCTGAAGAAGTGGTTCATGCTGGTTTAAAGAATTTGCATTATGATCCTGAAGTTGTTGCAAAAATGAAAGAGACTCCTTTTGAGGATTCTTATAGCACTGTGGCCAGCTTGGTTCTTCTTTGGTGGCAATTCGGACCCCTACACTCTGCAAAAGGATGGATTTCTGCAAGATGAAGTCTCTATGCTCTAGATGGGCAAGTTTCACAACAGTAGGCCTGGGAGCTGGGGCTTTGCCTGCCCTGTAAGCCTCTTTGATGTACCTGTTGCACTGCATGCCGTTAACACAGAGGTGCATGGCCAGAAAGCTGTGTACCAGCTCCATGGTATTTTCCCCGTCTTGCTCAGGAAGTCCATACAGATACAGAATGGCTTCTTCACCGGGGCTGTCCACATGGGGTTCCTGGGCCATTTCCCCCACACACACCTTGGCCAGGGAGCTGCTGCCTACCTGCAAGCCTTCTATTCCACTCAGAACCGAGTCTACACAGCTAGACACTTCATCCACTGAACCCCGGACTTGGCTCAAGTGCTGCTGCAGCTCAGCAATTTCAGTCTGGAGACGGCTGATGCCTTGTAGCTCTCTGATTATATAGTCTACTACATCCCCCAAAGGCTCTCTCTGTTCACAGCCGCAGCCTTGGTGAAGGCCTCTGGACAAAAGGGACTTGGCTTGATTCCTTTCTGAGGGCTCTTGACAGCTTGTGCTTATGCTGACAGACAAGAGGTCCTGAGATCCAGATCCTAAAGCACAAGGAGTGGAGCCCAGAGGAAACTGGCTGCCGGTCTGCTGCTCAAAGCTGCAATGCTGAGCCAGGCCCCCATCTCTATCCCCACCAATGGTTGAGGCTGTTGAGCCACAGTGAGGGAGCAGGGAGCTATCCTCTGGTAAGGATTCAATAGGGCCTGAGGATTTGTTCTTGATGCCACACATAGTCTCTGACTTAGCCTTATCTGGAGAAAGCCTGGAAGAGGGTCCCAAGGTGACCATGATTTCTTCCTCTGACTCTTGCAACAATCGTTTCATTTTCTCCCTCAGGGTCTGAGGGATTCTCTGCTTCTTCCTCTTTCTGGTCAGGGTGCTTAACAGAGATTGTCTTGGAAGACAATATACTGCCCTGCTCTTTTCAGTCTATTTCTAGCAATTATGGCTGGCTGATGCCTTGGGCTTAGCCCACAGTACTGTCTGGAATGATCCCATGTGTAGTCTCCAAACCTGATACATGCCCCTGGATTCTGGCTTGACTCTTATCCTGCAGCTAGTGAAAAAGGAAAATAGTGCACTCAGGTCAGAAAGCAGCAGGATAATTTTAATCTGAATCAAGCTGTCAAGCAGGAATAAGAACGTTACCTTCTAAGTCTGTAGAAGCCAACCCTGACCTGTCTCCCACTGCTGGCCTTCAAGGCTGTAGGCAGTCACTTCTCTTTTCTTGGCTTCCCATCAGAGTATTGACGTATCAACTCCTTGTGTTCTGGGCAAGTACTCAAAGCCATTAAAATTAAGACAAACTCCTGGGAAGTAGGTGGGTAAGGTCAATGAGTGACTGAACCTTTACAAAATACAACACCAGGGTCTGATTCAGGAATGAACAAATAGATGCTTAACTACCAAAGCTCAAATTACATACACAGTGAAAGACAGAGACAAGACATGGAATGTTTGTTTTCCCAGTTGGATGTTTTGCTGAAAACTTAGCAATTCCAAGGTTGGTTCCTGCCTGTGATTATAGAGACAGCTTTCTTTCACTTGGAAAAAAAGACCATGGCAATTATTTCAAACTTGGAGGGCAAAAAAAAATGTTTTCTAAAAATTCTGGAACAAGGTGGCATGGCATAGGCAAAAATCATTGTCCAGACTCAGGTGCATTAAGCATGTTTGGATCTAGTGGGGCATGTGGCCAAAGATACACATATGGTGGGTCAGCTAGGGATGAAGGAAGCTCAGGGACAGCCTGGAATCCTGAACTCCATTTAATAGTCCCCAAGCGCTTGGCGTAGCCTAATCAACACACAGGTTTGGCTTTTCTCCTCTACCATGCATTCGATCTAAGACCTCCTTCAGAGCACCAGGGTGCTCCTGGAGTACCGTGGTGTAACAGAGGATTGCTCTAGCCCTCCAGATGGCCTGGAGAGAACAATGCATGGGACAGGTGGGGAACTGGTTATATCACAGAGGGCTTGAGGATACTTTGCTATTCTTCAAAAAGGTGAAGCTAGCCTGCCACCAGTCTTGCCCCATACCCTAAACTACAAGTGACTACTACAGAGGTAAAGATGACTATTACCTTACATGGGGCTGGTATCCTTTTCCTTTTTACTGGGATCATGCAGAGTGTAGGGAAGGAGCAGAGTAGAAAGTACAAAGGGAAAAGCTAGGAGTCCAGGATTACATGGGACTGCCAATACTTTCTGGTTCTACTGGGTTCCCTGGGAGAGGTAAAATTGGTTGGCGGGAGACATGCAATCCTTCATGTTGTACAATCAGAGATGACGTCCCCATTGTCTAGATTTGATCTAGATTTCTAAATCATCTAAACTCCTGCCTCCTTTTCTTTTCCCAGTAACTCAAGTTAACCCTAAAAGGGGAAAACTGCCTGTGAAGATCACAAGCTGAAAGCTCCCACAGCAATTCATTTTCAGGAAGGGCAACTTTCTACAGTTTATGTGCTTAAAAGTTAAAAACACTGTGCTTTCCCTTCACAGGAAGAATCAGAAGCATGAGTCATAAGACTTGGGATAAAGATTAAGCTAACCCCTTTCACTGGAATTAACCAGGCCAGGAGACTAGAAACCAAGAAACGAGATTAATTCCCCTTTCATGTCTTCCCTTCCGCTCTGTAGTTCTTCTATAAATTCTACTTCATTTAGGATCTCCACACCTAAAAATGCTACCCATTCTGTGAGGTACTGCCAAGGCCCAATCACTGCTTTTTTAGCATTGTTGCTTTACTCCTAGGTCTCAAGGGGCCAGGATCAGCCACACACCTAACTGGCCAACTCAGTATAATCTGTGTAAGAGAGGGAGATAGAGAGAAGACACTCCATGTGCACAATCAGAACCGCTGGGTCTTGGGCTTAGTGCCTAACTGCCTAGACAGCAAAGCTCCCAATTCTAGGACTGACTGGTCAAATTATTCCTTCTCTCCTTCCACAAGTGCACAACTGTATTTCCAAAGCCACCCTTCTCTTTCCCTCAACCCCGGCCCCAACTGTGCAAGTTCTAGGTTCACCTGATTTTGTCTTGGCACCTGGTATTAGCTTTGAACAAGGTCACTGGTCTGATAAGGGCTGGAACTGGTAATCAGCCTTTCCAGTTTGTCTCAAAGAGAAAGATTGTTTACTAAACCAAGATGGAAGGTCCGCATACGACCACGTGAAGCCCTGAGTAAGTGCTACTAAATTGAGAATCAAAACGTGAGTAAGTGCTACTAAATTGAGGATCAAAAGACTTAAATTCGGGTCTTGCTTAATCAGTGACCTTGGATTAAACCCTTGACTTTTCTGTTCTTTAGTATCCTCATCTATAACGTGGGGAAGACAGTCACAGGAATGTTGCCAACCATGCGACCACCTATAAAAGGGTATGATTTGAGTAAACCATGATTTCTATCTAACCCCAAAACCCCTATCTTTCCCAGTGTCTTTTAACGGTCTGCAGCACTGCTTGGAACCATACCACTGGAGTGTGTCATCCTTTCTTAATCCTGTTTTCTTCTAGAAGTTGTTTCTTAAGATTAAAAAAAGAGAGGGCAAAACAGTGGGTTCCCAACAATTCATTTTCATTCAGGTGACAAGAGGCTTGCCATGCTCCCTCAGGCAGTCTGAAAGCACGAGAAAAGGGCAAACAGCTAGAGAAGGCAAACTTTTCCTTTCTAATGCTGATGAGGCCCAGAACTCATTGCCAGGTCTTCCAAGAGACTAACCCCACTTTGGTCCAGAGAAGGCAGCTTTTCCGGAGCAAAAGTGAATCTGATTCTCCTGCTGCATCAGTGCAAGTCAGGTTAACTGCAGGCCTATTTCTGCTTTTCAGATCAATACTCCAGATAGGCTTGGCTTAAATTCCTGGACAGACTTGCCAAGTGTCTCCTCTGAGAGTACAGTGCCTTCAACACTGGCTGGCTAGCCATACAGGGGGCAAATGGCACAGCCACTGTGTTCAGAGTCCTTTCCTACAGCCTCCTGAAGGACTAAAGGCAAAGCTGCCTGGTTTCCTATGTTACTAACAAATAGGAAATTTCCAACTATAACAACTTCTCCCAGCCTCAAAGAAAGAGCTTGCTTCCATATCAAACAAACAAACAAACAAACAAACTCCCCCCAAAACTTCTTATGAGTTATAACCACTGCCCGTAGATGAACCTAAGAATCACCTCCTGGGGATATGGGTTCCCTAAAGGCACCAAACCCATTCAGCCATCCAGATATTTGGGTTTTGAAGCAGGGGACAGAGTTCAATGTAATGTCCAGAGAATCAGCCAGTCACTTGGCTCAGAACCCAATAAGATACCAGGAGCCAGAAAGCCCAAGTCAAGTCCACCTCCCTCTGAGCCTCTCTTTGTTACTAGCGTCCACAAGAATGAAATAACAAGGGCTAAAGAGTGAGGACAGTTTGATCTCTGAATCAATTCAACTGATTTGTCAGGCACTAAGCTTTGTGCCAGGGATATAAGACACTGTCCCTGCATCCTAATATACCAAGGTTTAGAGAGGGAAATAGGCACATAGACAACAACAAAATTAAGTGAAACATGTTATAACAAAAGTTGTAATAAGTCATAAATAATAAGCATTTAATTCCAGTGATGGGGAATGAGAAGACAGTGAGAGGCCCAGCAAAACCTGGACAGGGAAAGCCATGGAGAAGAAGTAATATTTGAGCTGTAATGGGATGAGGCACTGGGGTCCACCCAGCTCAAAGCTGACCCTCTGGATTCCTTCAAGGTATCCAGTGCTCTCATTCTGCCCTGCTCTATTAGCCTCTAGTTAACTCTCCAAATTTCTTACATACACTCTCAAAAATGGCCACACCTTTCTGCTATCTTTTCCTAAGGAATGCCTGAAGCTGGGGAAAATAAGGCAGCCCATTCAAGGGATAACTGTCTGAAAAGAGAACATATCAAAACAAAATGTATCGATCCAAAGGAGTAACCTTCAAGGATGGAAAGCTGAGAACTATGGCAGGGAGTAGACCCTTAAATCACATCAGCACCAGACTACCAAAAAAAAGTCAAGAGGAAAAAAACCCCTCTGTTTTCTGAAATGGCTGATTCTTTTTGTCTCTTTCTCTGACATCAAATAAATGTGATTAGCAATGGGAGTACTCCCTGTAAAATTGCTTCTGACCCAACTATTGGCTGGGAGGACCAACTGGGGACCTCTGGGAACAGGGCAGAACTCTCTGTACATATTATCAAGCAGCCTCTCATTCTGGGTGAAACAAGTCCAGAAGACAGAAAGCCAGGAACTCTGAGCACACCTCCGCACACCACTTCTACAGAGGTCAGATCATTCCTGGGCCATTTACCAATTACACTGTATGGCTAACAAGGTGGGAGGAATGGATTTCTAGGGCTACAATAGGAAGGAGTTCTTTTAGGATGTTAATCTTTGGGAAAGAATCAATGTTTACAAAGATTGTCAGAGAAAGTGGTCAGAGTCACATGGCATGAAGAGTGAGATTAGCTAACAGGAATAAAGAATGCCCTAGATCAAACTAGGTACTACAGTTCCTAGGACTTGCCATTCCTCCTCATCAGCATTAGGAGGAACCCCATTTACACACCAGAAGCTAGACATGGTAAAGGAAAGAAAACCTCAAGCATTATATCCAAAAGGGGAGACAGAACTTTGGGTAACATAAAGTAGCATAAGGAAGGATGCAGCCTTCAGAGGGTTAGCATATCAAGATTGTAAAATGAGGAAAGAACACCAGTCACAAGAGCTGGATATTCTTACCCTGTCCAGGGCTCCCTGTCAGCAGTACCAGGTTTACTATACCAAGGAATATAACCAACCATAAAACAAATACATATGCACCCAGAATCAGATACTCATGACAAAGACTCTTTCTTTTGACCAAATCTGAGTCTGGTTGCTCTAAGTCCTCTTTCTGACTAGGCCCCTGATTTTGAACTCTGTTTAGTCCACTTTTGCCAAGAATCCTGCTGGCTCAGCTTATGAACACTCTTCATCTTTGATATCTGACCAAATTCCTTATCCACCACCTTGGCCTCCCTCCAGCAAAACTCATGTCAAGTCAGTTTAGTCAGACTTCGCCCTACCCTTGCTGTTTCCTCTTAGTAATTTTGATCCACAGACCCTCCACCTGCTCCCTGACTATAAATTCTCACTTCTCCTTATATTCAGAGTTGGGCTCAATCTCTCTCCCCATTACAATACCCCAATGTAATAATCACTTTGAATATAGTCTGCCTTAATGTCTTTAACAAATATCACAGCATTTTTTTTTTCTGAAGCACGCATTATAATCTTTTTTCCTTACTACTTCATGGTTCTCATGAGTAGACTGAAGAAGTCATGTGAGTGGGAATCTAGTTAGCCCCTGAATACTAGCCCCTCCCAACAAAAAAAATCCCACAATCTCTATCTCCTTACTCTGCTATAGTTTCTTCAAAGAACTTACTACCACCTACCTGATAGGCAATAAACAAGCAAACAAATACATGATCTATCTCTGTAACCACCTCTCTATTCTGGAATGTAAGCAGGAACTTTGTTTTGGTCATTACTATATTCCCTGCACCTAGAACAGTGCCTGGCATGTATGGTGCTCAAAACAAACAAACAAACAAACAAATAAACAAAATCTTGCCATTGAATAAAAGGAATCAGAACACCAAATCAGAAAAGTTTAGAGTTGAAAGAGTCTTTGATAGAATATTAGACCCGGAATCTCATACTACATTGTGATCTAGCTTATGGAGGAGTTGTATTTAGATATCAGAGTGTTTTTCTAAATTTTAAATGTATAAGTCTTTATAGGCTAGGCAGCTACTCTAGATCCTCAGAAGCTCTATTACCCAAGTTTAAACCCATGACCTAAAATGACACCCTTGTTGTTGTTAATCTGTTTTACTTCGGCAGACCCCTAAAGGGGAGGTTCTTGCTTAAGGACCCACAGTGGATATGAATTCCATTACACAGGAAGCTGTGCTTTGTTTTTTAATTCCCAATGCCTAGCACAGAGCACTACTATGCCAAGCATATGGCCTGGCACACAGTGAGAACTCAGTGCCATGGAAAGAATAAATGAGTGATGGTAGAACTGCAATAGTCTAGTCTCCTAAATTCTAATTCACTTTTGTTTCCATAACAATACGTGGCTTCGAGTTCTAGGTTACTTCTAGATTGATGGCTTACAACCCCTTTTTATTGTAAAAACTAAGTTGGAAACCTCTCCTCAGATACACTTAAATTTTCCTGAGGACTCGTGCAGGACAGATAAAGAAGGTAGTGGCAGCGATTGTGCCATGGTTCCTACCATCCCCAGAGCTGCTATCATGGGGCTTTCATTTGCCCTTCCAGCTGGAAGAGCTACCCCAATCCTTGTGCTGGATGACAGGTCTAGAACAGCACTGTCCATTAGAAACATAATGTGAGCCACATTATGTAATTTAAATATTTCTAGCAGTCACATAAAAAGTTTAAAAAAGTATAATTTAATATATTTTATATAATTCATTATCCAAAATATTAATCATTTCAGCATGTAATCAATATTAAAAAATTATTCATCATTGGGGCACCTGGTTGGCTCAGTGGGTTAAAGCCTCTGCCTTCAGCTCAGGTCACGATCCTAGGGTCCTGGGATCAAGCCCCGCATCAGGCTCTCTGCTCAGCAGGGAGCCTGCTTCCCTTCCTCTCTCTGCCTGTCTCTCTGCCTACCTGTGATCTCTGTCTGTCAAATAAATAAATAAAATCTTAAAAAAAAATTATTCATCATGTATTTGCATTCTTTTTTCATACTGAGTCCTTGAATTCTGGTATATATCTTACATTTGCAGCACATCTCAATTGAGACTAGCCTGCCTGCCAAGTACTCAACTACCACATGTGGCCAGTGGCTACCATATTGGACACACAAGTCTAGAAGGGTGAGAAAGGGGAAACTGTATAGAGCCTTCAAAACCTGACACAGATGGCTGGCTGCCATCTCAGGGGCAGCAGAATGCTCTGTTCTTTTACTCATCTATTCACCTTCTCACTTTGATCCTAGCTGGAGCTAGTATATTTCCATTTTGCGACAGGTTCAATCCTCAAGGCTACAAAGAATAAGGCCCAAAACTACAGAGGATGAGACCTTTTCTCTCTCTCAATCTAACCCTTTCTAGACACTCAGTAGCAATAGGTAGCTTTTTTCCAATACTCTGGGCAAAACTATAGGTTAAATCTAATTACTTCGATAAAAGCTACCCCTCTGCAGGGAAGACTTACGGACCTCTTAGACAAGAGCACAATCTCAATGCAGCTGAGTCAAAGACTATCCTATACAACTCACACTAGAGGGACATGTAACAATAGTAAAATTATATTTGTTTAGAATTTTACAGCTTACATGACTTCTATTTTATCATGACATATTATCATCATAACCCTATGAGGCAGGAAGGAAGATTCCTCTTATTTCATAAATGAGAAAAATTAGCTCAGAGAGGTTAAATGACTTGACCAAGGTCACTGAGTAGTTAGGATTTGAAAGGGGATCTTCAATCTATAAAGCTAGTGCTATTTTTATCACACACACATGATGCAAATGGACAGATTATTATGCATAGTGTATACACTCAAGACTGAGAAAACTCAAGATGACTTTTCTGTCTATACGGCATAGGTACACATGTGAGGAAAAAATTAATACATCACACAGAACTATATACACACACACTCACACACTGGAAAAATAGTAGGGTTTCTTAATATATAAAGGCATATACCAGAAGAGGAAAGTTACCCAAGTATATACACACATGCATGAGATAAAGAGATTTTATCTATGTATGCCCATGGAGGGAGATATGGCTTGTGTATATTCATTTAAAATGAATGAATGAGTTGAGTGAGTTTCTATTATGTGTGTACACACAGGAAAGGAATGGTCAATTTATAAACATATGGACATATCAAAAGGGAGAAACAGATTATTTGTATGTAAGTATGCACACATTCAGAGGGGTGGCTAAGTTATTTATATACATACAGGAGAGTACCAAGGAAGAACCGATGGTCAGATTATCAGCATATAAATACATGCACATGAAAATTCTACCCCCAGTGCTGAGTATGCTATTTTTCACCCATTTTAATGACCCCCCACCAGCAAGTTGGCTCAAGCAGTTATGTAATTAATGTAGCTACTCTGTATTCCACCCACAAATGCTTTGCTTTTGTCCCTGCTTGTCGTTCAGAGTCAGTTATACACTCGATACCACTTACCTTGCTGCTGCAATCAAAATAAGAGTTAAGGAAATGAAAAGGAAAAAAAAAAACATTAAAATCACAAATTCTCAAGTTTTAGAATGCAAGTGCTGTCTTTAAGAGGAAATCCGCTCAGGAGCACTCCTCGGTTTAACAGAGAAGCCACAGGATGAACTTTCTAAGCCACAGCATGGCTGCTTGCCCAATGGACAAACAGAGCCAAGGAGCTATTATTCTCAGTTGCACCAGCTGGCTGGCTCCACCGTGCAAAGTTGATGATAGGAACAATGCCCAGCAGAGAAATCCCCTCAGTGAAAGGCTGGGCAGGAGTCTCGCTGGCTACAAATCTAGGAATCCAATCTGGTCCAGACTTCTGCTGAGGGGGACTCTGATGACCGGCCCTGCTGAAGGCAATAGCAGCCAAACTTCAATTGGATGTGGAATTCTAACCCAATCGATTCCAGGCTTTGAGACTGAGACAGAAAGCAGGGCAGCTACTGCTCCTGCTGCTGCTCCTCCTCCTCTCCAGCTGCTTCCTGCCTGCAACCTCCCATAGGGCACCAGCCCTCCTCACACGTTCCTGGCGCACACACCCCCTTTCCCAGAACACTCACGCACACACAAACCTCGCCAGCAAGCTCACTCACACACCCTTGGTGAGTGTCTCTCCCTCTCACTAAATATAGATCTTACTCTCTCCCCTCCCCCATTTCTTTCTCTCATTCTTCTCCCCCCCTCCTTTCTTCTCCCCTGACTATCTACCTCTCTCATGCCTGGGCTATCAGATATAAAGAGACATAGGACCAAAGACCTATATACTTTGAGGAGCTCCCAGTCTCAGAGAGAAGACAGAATACAGCAAGAAATTGCAAGAGCACAATACAAAGCAAGTCTTGCCTTCTACTGAAACAAACTGTAGGTTTTTTTGATTAGTTGGTTGTTTTGGGGCTTTTGTTTTTGTTTTTGCTATATATAATCTGTTTTCTGCACTTGGCAAAGCTGGAAAACAGGTTAAGTACCCAAGATCAGTTAATCAAATAGCACTATGCTCTCAGAGTGGATACTTAGTCTAGTTCTTTCTGAACAGCCACAGCAAAATAACCAACTGGAAAACAGGAACTCCCTTAGGCTATGCCAAGGCAATGATTAGGGAGAAGCAGGGGAAGCTGGTTGGGCTGAGGTAGACCCTCTACTGCAGAAGTCTGGACCACAGATTGTTTTGGGATCCAGAATTAGGAACTAAGTAGACTAAAGTGAAATCACATTGACCAAGCTATTAAGATTCAAGGCCCCAGTTTCATGATCCCAAATTTTGCAGTTCCTCTTTGCCAATGGCAGCCCCATCTCCATGGAGAGCTGCTAGTCAGGTGGCTCTCACGAGGTCCTAATTTCTAATAACTCAACAATTCTACTTAGGACTCATCAGGAAATTGAATGTCCTTATCTTCAAAGAGCACTCAAGTTGTTCATTGCAACATAATGCCAAACATAAGCCTGAAATCCTTGAAGCCATGGAGCATAAAATGCCAAATACATCAAATATACAATACTCCTTTCCACTCTGCACCCACAGGACAGGAAAAACACGGTTTTAGTCCAAAGAAACTCAGAATTCTTTTCAGTATATGGCTCCAATTAACCAGTAACAATCCAGTGAAGCCATTCCTATTCCACCTCCTCTGAGCTTGATTAAATAAGAAGGCCCTTCTCTTCTTCAGGCCAAAGGAAGGTGGACAGAATTGATTCACCCAGCATGTCCAAGCCAGGCTCTCAACATTCTGCTGTCCTGCAACATTCTTCATGACAATCCATAATCAAACATGGCCTTAATTAGCCAGGAATCAGGAAGTCAGTCTATGGGGGCAACCTGAGAAACTGTCACTGCAGAACAGGCAGCCCTATATGGTAGATAAAATAAGCTTTTAAATGAAGAATGATTTCCTTGGCTTATCCAAGATCCTGAGGAGAAAATGCTGATTCCAGAGCCAACATTTGCCTCCCTACTGCCTTTTTCCAATAACATTGCTTCCCCCTCAACCCAGGAAGAAAATTTAGATTCCAAGAGATGTTAAACAACCCATTTCTTAACCATCTACCTCATTATGCAGCCAACACTAACAGCAGACCAAATACCTCCTAACCCAGTCGGGAGCTGGCTGGATGACAGAAGAGATAAGGACTGACAGTGCAACTATAACCACATCTAAATACAGAAAAAAAAATCACTTGAAAAGTGTCAAATTTCAGTGGAAGTCACAGCCAATTTACTGAGGAGCTTCCCATATTTCAGCCAGAAGAAAGAGGCAAAGGGTTTAAAACAAGAAATACAGGGAAGACTGATTAAATCAGAATTCCCTCCCACTCATAAAGAGCCCAGAGAATGGCTGTCATTATCAGGTTTGGGTGTGGGCTTCCTATTCTGAGAAGCTCAAACTCTCAAGAGTAGGAATGATCTTCAGAGCTAGGACACTGACTAAAAAAACCCAATTCTTCCTGCCTCATCCACCCGTGGTGCCAGGACCTGGCTGAGGCTTTAGATGTTATACCTGAGGTTAATGTGACCCTGTCTTATCCAGTTGCCTATTCAAACACATTCAGCTCATCTTCAAATCAACTTAGGTTTTCCAGGAAAATAAAGGCTCAGACAGGAGAAGACATGTTTACAACAGAAGGCATAACAAATTTGCAACCTCTAGTTATGGTCTTCAAACTTCACAAGAGAGCTCATATGGCTTTGACCATAAATTACCTTTATATCTTTCCACCTTCCCATATTTCAGCAAAGTACGGAGAGTAAGTGGGAAAGTGGTAAACAGCTGTCAGTACAAGCTCTTGTTTTAAAAAAAAAAAAAAAAGGCAGGCTCCTTCTACCAATCAATAGGACCCATAGACTGCCAGATATCATATGACCAAAGGACAGTTAGTTAGACCTCTTCTGTGGACTAGCCTTTTGGGATAAACACATACTTTCTGTTTCCTGAGCCATATGAGTAACAATGCAGCCTCCTTGTCACAGTGGATTCGGCTCTCAGGAATCCTAGGCAGGCTAAAAGGATGGGGGTGCTTTTAGGGGTAGGAAATAGCATAAGCACCCACCTCAGTTGGGAAGCTTCCTCAAAGCAGGGCTTTTCAAGAGCTAGCTGGGCAGAATTGGAAAAACAGATTGGGTTAAGAAGGAAAAGGCATTTATCCAGAAGCTGTGAAATGCTCTGAACAGACATTCTCAAGGTCTGGTTCCCAATTTAAATCTTTGCAGGGATCTTCGCCTAGAGATAGATGAGTCAAGATGGAAATTCAACATGAGACACTGACACTCACGCAGAGTTGTGGGAAGGTTCAGAGCTGCAGGAGCTCTAAAGGGGAACCGAATGGGTGGGTTAGTCAGAAGACAACCTGGCACACAAAATTCATCCTTGGTTAAAGCGTCTGAGTGGAGTCATAGGGATACTGGAGGAGGGGCTCACCAACTACAATTCTCCCCTTTTATATAAACCATTGAAGTTGGGGCACCTGGGTGGCTCAGTGGGTTAAGCCTCTGCCTTCAGCTCAGGTCATGATCTCAGGGTCCTGGGATCGAGCCCCACACCAGGCTCTCTGCTCGGCGGGGAGCCTGCTCCCCCCGCCCCCCAACCTGCCTCTCTGCCTATTTGTGATTTTTGTCTGTCAAATAAATAAATAAAATATTTTTTAAAATAATAATAAACCATCTAGGGGCGCCTGGGTGGCTCAGTGGGTTAACGCCTCTGCCTTCGGTTCAGGTCATGATCTCAGGGTCCTGGGATCAAGCCCCGCATCGGGCTCTCTGCTCAGCGGGGAGCCTGCTTCCTCCTTTCTCTCTCTCTGCCTCCCTCTCTGCCTACTTGTGATCTCTGTCAAATAAATAAATAAAATCTTTAAAAAATAATAATAATAATAATAAACCATCTAAGTCTCCCTTGGGCCAGATATGACTGGTCCAAAAGCAAAGAATGGGCCTGCTCCAAATCTGGTCTGCCTTTCCAGGTGTCGCTGCCAGGAAATGGTGGGGTCAGAACCAGTAGGTGCCTACCTTATCTCCCAATGTTGACAATCACATACAAGGATGCCAAGGATAGGTGGAGCCAAAGTCTGACTTATATCAGAATAAGTCCATGACTCTTTTTCTTCTCTACCACTAAGTAAAGCCATAAGCAACAAGAGAGGCAGACGTGGGTCACACAAGTAGGATCTGTTTCATCAGGAAAATAGTTTGTTCTGGTGCCTGAGAAAATTCTTTGTTCCCCCTAGAATTATGCCCTCCATAAACTACTCAGAAATTGCATGCAAGAGAGAATGATGAGCAATGGGAGGTGATTCTCCTTCTCTCAGGAACATGCCTCCCTAGGGAAGTGATGAGCCTGGCAGGGAAGTGATGAGCCTGGCAGAGATGTGCTGACTTTACTGATATACTGACACATAGCTGCTACAGAGACTAAATCAGACCTGACAAGCTGCAAGGCAGGCCTAAGAATCACAAACTGCTGATAAATTTCAGTTCTACAATCAGGTCAAGCACCATCCCTGATTAGCAAAAACTCAGAGGGATAAACTCCTCAGGACTACCAGGTTAAACAGGTTTTTAGCCTGTACCTCCAAAGGCTGTGGCCCCATTTCCATTCCAGGACCAAATGATTAAAAACTCATAATCGAAGGAGTCTACATGTTTATTGCCCTCTCACATAAACCTGTTCAAATGTCACAGCTCCCAGATTTAGAACTAAGACTGGTCCCGAACTAGTACCTACTTAAATACATCTCAGTACAATCCACAAAGTACACTGGCCCTGCCTCAACCTCTATACCAAGGAAGCCAAGGGACCATATGTGAAGGATTCCCTAATAGGAATCCAAAATTTGAAATTTCATGGAGAAATGAACCCTTTATACCATAAGGTGGCTATATTCTAACTGGCTTAATATTGATCAAATATTTGTGCTTGTTCTGAGATATACCTTAGGGTAAACCCAAATCTGGAGAATTCTTTTGGTATAAGACCTTGCTTCCATAAGCTTTTCAAAATACGTTCTTAGCTAGCATATGAATGCTAAGTGTCCTGGGAATCAATGAAGGGACCTCAAAGAGGAGGGTTCGCCATATATTCAAAAATATCTGGTATGAAGCACTGAATTATAAAAAGGTAGCTAACATTCAAATGGGGAAAGAGGCAAGTACTCAACTGGATGAGTCAAGAGAGAAAGCTAGACTTAGCTGGCAAAGCAAGGAATGCCAAGGGAAAGCCTGTTGGTGGCAGTGGCACTGGAGTCCTACACTGCCAACTCACCCATACCAATCACACAGGGAGATGACCTCTACTCAAACACAAGGCCTTTAAAACCTCTATATTCTAATTCTCCATCCAGTGACAGAATCCCCTGCAAAACCCTCTGTCCATCTATCACATGTCACCAAGTCTAATCTATTGTACCTTTCTATCTATAAAATCTTTCCCCTTCTGGGGGACCTGGTTGGCTCAGTCATTAAGCATCTGCCTTCAGCTCATGTCATGATCCCAGGGTCCTAGGACAGAACCTCGCATTGGGCTCCCTGCTCAGAGGAAAGTCTGCTTCTCCCTCTTCCGCTCCTCCTGGCTTGTGTCTTCTCTCTCGCTATCTCTCTGTCAAATAAATAAAATCTTAAAAAAAAAAATCTGTCCCCTTCTCTACAACCCTTCATCTAGGCTTCATTATTTCTCACTTGAGTTATAGCAAAATATTCATCCTCCCTAGTCTACCCTCCTGCAACACTACCTCCTACTCCCCAACCATTTTTGACAATTTGTAAGAATACCTACTTTTTATAGCCCTTAGAAGGAATTAACCCTGCTGACACCTTGATCTTGGACTTCTAGCATCTAGAAATATAAGCCAATATACTTCTGTTGTTTAAGCCACCCAGTCTGTGGTACTTTGTTATGGCAGCCCCATTAAATAAATACAGTATGTTTGAGAATTACAAACACAATTCTACCAAAAAATTTTTTAAATAAGTAATAAATGAATACTTACTGAGTAACCTAGGTGCTGTACCAGGCATAATGAAAAGATATGATCCTTGCCTTTAGGTAGGTTATAACCTAACAGGGAAATGTTATGATATGGGCATTATTATATCCATACTATATATTTTAAGGGAGAAAAGTATTAGATTTTGTGCTTGGGTGACTGGTAGTACCATTTACTGAAAGGATATACAGGAGATGAGGTGGAGGAGACAGAAAAGACAATGAGTACTGTTTGAACATACTGCACGTGGTGCCTAAGAAATTTCTGGAAACAAGATCCACAGGCAGCTGGATATATGAGTATAGAATTCATGAAAGAAGACTAAGGTAGAGATAGCAATTTGGGAATTACCAGTTTATGAGTAAAGCCAAGGTTGAGATTATCTAGGGTACAGAGAAAGAGGTGGAAAACAGAGTCCTAGGAATCACCAAGTTTTAAGGGACAAGCAGATAAGGAAAAATGCTGTATAGGAAACAAAGATGGAGCTATCATAAGAAAAGGACTTGGAGGGAAAGATATCACAAAAGCCCAAGAAGGAAGAATGTTTTAGGGAGAAACCAGTCAACAGTTTTTTATCTCACCTGTCACAGGAAATGCTCTTAGGTTGCTCCAAGGGCATGTAGAATGCCATCCCTAACTTGTCATCATTGCCTATTTATGTTTGAATGTCCTCAGGTGTGGACCAAATAAACACATTTCCCTAGTATGCTTGAATATGACAACTAGCAAAGGGAAGCAGAAGCCTACAGAATAAGGGGAAATTATTTGTTACAATTTACCTCTTTCCTTTCACTTCAAGAAGTCGTATTTTATACACTATGGCTGTACTACAGGATGTGCCTATTTTGGAATGGTGGGTTGTTTACAGAAAGAAAGTTATAAGGAGGCATGGATCTCCATATAACTTAATGTTACACAGAAAGCAAGTTACCCTTTGATTTCCATCTTTCTAAGTTCATATTACTTTATTTCTTAGGCATTTCTTGATACTTAATAACAATTGCTGACTTAGTACCCTCTGGGAATTCCTCTTTTTTTTTTTTAAGATTTTATTTATTTATTTGTTTGTTTATTTATTTATTTATTTGAGAGAGATAGCAAGCGAACAAGTGAGAGCACAAATTGGGGTGGGGTGCAGAGAGAGAGGGAGGAAAAGACTGCCAGCTAGACAGGGAGCTTGACTTGGAGATTGATCCCAGGACCCTGGGATAATGACCTGAACTGAAGGCAGACACTTAACCAACTGAGCCACTCAGACACCCCTCTTTTGACTTTTCTGACCACCCTAACTCAAAGGGTTTGCTCCCTCGATTTTCTGTTACAAGTGTTAATCATTTCTTTTGCAACCAATTACTTATATTGCGGTGTGACTTCATTTCATAGTTTTAAGCAAAACTTTACTGTCTATTAAGTATCAGAGTTAATCAGTTTCTGACCTCAAGTGCAATCTAACAACAGCCCCCCCATCCCTGCAAAGGTAATCACTATTCTACAATCTGATACCACAGATTACTTCAACCTGTTTCTGAACTTAATATAAAAATAATCATACAGTATATATTCTTTTAAGAAATACATAATCTTGGGGTCAAATGCTCACATATTTCCAGGATAATAGGATAAACACCAAAACTGACTGTATATGAAATACAATAGAAAAATAGAAATTTTAGTATCTACCCAGGACTTTGAGGAAGGCTTCAAAATATGTGACATCTAATTCGAGCCCTGAGCATGAATGGTAGCCAGGACTAATGCTCTGTTTTCAGAAAGACAATGCTGGCAGTGGTATACACAAGGTAGTCCAAGACAAATAAATAAGATCAAGATAACCTTTGGAAGGTTGACACTATAGACTACGCAGTAGAGAGGACCTGAACACAAAAGGGAACAGAGAAGAGACTTATAAAAGAAATCATGGAGAGAAAAAGAGCAAGGTCTGGCAAATGATCCAATGTGGGAGGCAAGAGAGAAGGAAGAATGACACCATGATTTTGAGTGGGTGACTAGCAGAATGATGGTATTTTAATACAAACAGAGAACAAAGAATAGGAATAGGCCCAGGAGGGAAGTTTCAAACTTTGGGAAATTGTGGTGAAAATAACTAGCAAATAATTAGAAATGAAGGATAGAACCTAAGGGGAAAAGGACAGTTAGAAGTATAGATTTGGGGAGCGCCTGGGTGGCTCAGTGGGTTAAAGCCTCTGCATTCGGCTCAGGTCGTGATCCCGGGGTTCTGGGATAGAGCCCCGCCTTGGGCTCTCTGCTGAGCAGGAAGCCTGCTTCCTCCTCTCTCTCTCTCTCTGCCTGCCTCTCTGCCTACTTGTGACCTGTCTTTCAAATAAATAAATAAATAATCTTTAAAAAAAAAAAAAAAAAGAAGTATAGATTTGGGAATTGTTTGCTTAGAAAGGCCAGCTGGAATTCAACAGGCTACCTAGCACAAAAGCCAGGATCAAGCACAGTACTAGCTATTATACAGTAGTTGCTCAATTAAGGATTCTGGATTAGAGGCTGAATAGAGATTTGAGATGCAAAAAAAAAAAAAATGCCTGTAGGGGAATCTATAGAAAGAGACAAGCAGGGAAGGAGATTGGCAAGGTAAGAAAGGAAGGAAGAGAATGGGAAAATCTAGAATAATGGAAGTCACAGAAATAGGAAGTTACAAATAGGGAGTTTCAAAACACACACTGGAATGCTGCAGAGAAAAATGACAATCAAGACTGAGGAAAGTATCTGGGGAAAAAAATGAAAATATTTAACTTAATTATTTCTATCTCCCTTGTGGCCTACAAACTCCTAAATGATAACAGAGAGTCTTAAAATAGCCCCAACACACCCAGTGGTACCCACTTACTGGTTGGCTTGATTAAAAGAGGAATAATTTTATCAGTTGCTCCTTTTGCATAATTTTGGCAACAGGATTTTCTCTCACAGAGGAAAAGTTCCTTCCCAGCAATATCATCAAATGTTCCCATTGGATGGATGTTCAAACAAACATCAAGAGTCAGAGAAAGTAACAGAAAGCAAGAAGAGCTGCTTTATTATCTAGAAACAAGTAATTTATAATTTCATACAGAGGTATCAATCAGACCAGTTACATAGAAGTTTACTAAGTACCACTCTTTACTGGTATTTTGCCCAGAAAACACTGCCAGCTGGAGCTAAGCCTGCTGCCAGTATCTGATACCCTCCTCTGACTCTAGGCAAGTCAATGGTATCACGGCATTCCTCAGAGATGTTTTGAAATGCACCTCAGAAACCACAGCCAGACTCCACTGCTTCAAAAAAAGCTGCCCCAAATCCCAGGCACAGATGTGACATCTTACAATTCACAGGGTTCAGTCACAGCCTAGAACCAGATCTAATATTTACAGAAGACCAACCACTGATAAACATCAAGATCCAGGCCATAAACATGTCCAGAACACTTCAGGGGGAAAAAAACCGCTGAGAAATGTTAAGCATTTCTCCTGATAAGCACAAAAAAGCAGCTCTTGGAAAATATCCTTACAATACTGGAGGCTAGAAGTCCCAGCAGTACCCATGGCAGCCTTTGTCCACCTCCCCTAGACTCCTCTGGGTAAAGCATTCTACTGACTTCTTCCTCTCAAGCCCCAGAGAAGCACCATTAAACTAAATAGCCTTCTCTGAGTGATCTTTATAGTTATCCCAGGAACCCCATGCTACCAAGGAATCTAGATCCCTATAAAAACCTGAAATCCTATGGCACTGGCTCCTTCCTGCTTTAGCCATCAGAAGCAGTTTCGCTGTGTTCCCACTCAGTAGCAAAGGCTCCAGTTGTGGGCAGCAACACCTCTGACAGGTCACTTAGTCCTAGGCTAGGAAGGTATGTGTGAGCCCTGAAAACCAACACTTCTGGTAATAGGAGGCTTATTATTAACTCTCAAGCAATTATATCTAGAGCTTTACATTTAAAAAAATTCAATTTTCTATGATCTCACCAGAAATCTGTAAGAGAAGACAGTTATCCTTAATTTTACAGTTGAGGAGACTGAGAAATAGAAAATAGTGATTTGTTCAAGTTCTCTCGGGTTTTAAGACTGAGCTACTGTGGGGCGCCTGGGTGGCTCAGTGGGTTAAAGCCTCTGCCTTTGGCTCAGGTCATGATCCCAGGGTCCTGGGATCAAGTCCTGCATTGGACTCTCTGCTCAGCGAGGAGCCCACTTCCCCCTCTCTCTCTCTGCCTGCCTCTCTGCCTACTTGTGATCTCTGTCAAACAAATAAATAAAATCTTAAAAAAAAAAAAAAAAAAGACTGAGCTACTGCAAGGACCCAATTCTATTTCCAGTTAGTCCATTTTAGTAATAAGAGGGATAATAGTAAACGGATACAAAAGACATGGTACATTGTAAATGGGTTCTCCATATACCAGCCTGGCAACCACATTTCCCACCAACTAGACCTCAGAAAACAGACACAGAAGCTTCTTCTATCCTCTTCTTTCCCCTTCTACCTTGAAGGTGTATTAGTATGCTAGGGCTGCCATACATAATATTACAGACTGGGTGGTTTAAGCAAGAAATATTTATTTCCTTACAATACTGGAGGCTACAAGTCCCAAGATCAAGGTGTCAACAAGGTTGGTTTCTTCTGAGGCCTCTTTTCTTCACCTCAGATAGCCATCTGCTCTCTGTCTTCACAGGCTCTTCTATCTGGGTCCTAAACTCTTTTTATAAGAGCACCATTCAGATTGGACATGAGATCATCCAAAACACCTCAATTTACCATAATTACCTCTGTAAAGGTCCTCTCCAAATACAATTATATTCTGAGATACTAAGATTTCAACATTTGGGAGGGGAAGTACACAATTTTGAAATCAGGGTTTTGGGGGTATTATGGTTTTAAAAGGCAGAAGAAAAAAGGAGACAATCCAGATTCAGAAGCCAGGTACCCTGGTGTTTTCCCTTCCTTTGTAGGGAGACTTTAGAATGGAATAGAATAAGCATACTGGCTGTTCGCTTTAAAGGAAGAGAACTCGCCCAGTCTCAGCTTCCTTCTCTGTGTTGGATTGCTTCCTAACAGAACATGGGCAGGAGAACCATGTGTGTCCTTTCCCGGTACTCCTGCTCTGTTCAGTGCAGATGGGGATGGAAAAGGTAGAGGGCCTGTCTTCATGTGTAAAAGAATAAATTTCTTAAGGATACCACTATTAACACCCACTCAGCTTCAACTTTGGAATTTCATTCTACCTAAGATTTTAGTTTTTACCAAAGCAGATGAATTCCAAGGACTAAGCAAGATTTGTGTATTAGAGGAACAGAAAAGGAGGGACTGACATAGGCAGGCTACTTCAAAACCCTGTAAAAAACAGCTTCTTGTTATTTCAAAGGCTCAGGTGATGTTGCCAATTTCTCCATAGATAGGCAAGACAAAGAGGAGAAAGAAAGGTTGCAGATTAGCGAACAATTATGGCATAATATGGCAAATTCAAGAAAGGTTCAAAGAAGTTTAAAAGGAACAGGGCTGTTCCTTTTATGCAAATCATATCCTAGATGCAAATCATATATTTGATACGGGACTTCAATCCAGAATATATTAAGAAATCTTTTTTTTTTATGTGATTTTTTTTTAAAGATTTTTTAATTTATTTGTCACAGAGAGAGAGTACAACCAGTGAGAGCAGCAGGCAGAGGGAGAAGCAGGCTTCCCACTGAGCAAGGAGCCTGATGTGAGACTCGGATCCCAAGACCCTGGAACTGTGACCTGAGATGAAGGCAGACACTTACCCAACTGAGCCACCCAGGTGTCCCCAGGATATATTAAGAAATCTTACAACTCAACAATAAAAAGGTGAATAACCCAATGTAAAAATGGGCAGAAGATTTGAATAGACATTTCTTCAAAGAATATATATAAATGGACAATAAGCATGTGAAAAGATGTGAATTAGTCACTAGAGAGATGTGAATCAGAATCATAAGAGACACCACTTTACATGCACTAGGATGGCTATAACAAAAAGATTAACAAGTACTGGTAAGGATGTGAAGAAACTAGAACCCTCATATGTTGTTTATGGGAATATAAAATGGAACAAGCTGTTTGAAAAAACAGTCTGACAGTTTCTCAGAAGGTTAAATGTAGTACCCACATAACATAGCAATTCCATCCCTATGTATATACCCAAGAGAACCAAAAATTTATGTCCATACAAAAAAATGTACATGAATGTTCACAGCAGCATTATTCATAATAGCGAAAAGGTGAAAGCAAACCAAATGTTCAACCACAGATTAATGGATAAACAAAATGTGGTATATCCACAGAATGGAATATTACTCAGCCATATTAAGGAATCAAGTGCTGATAGATGCTGCAACATAGATGAACCTTTAAAAACATTATGTTAAGTGGCAGAAGACAGATACAACAAGCCACATATTGTATGATTTCATTTATATGACATGTCCAGAACAGACAAATCCATAGAGACAGAAAGTAAATTAATGGCTGCCAGAGGCTAGAGCAAAGCAGAAAATGAGGAATGACTTATTAACGGGTATGGCATTTCCTTCGGAGTGATGGAAATGTTCTGAAATTAGATGGTGATGAAATTGATGGTAATGGCTGTACAACATAGTGAATATACTAAAACACACTGAATAATATGTTTTAAAATGGTGAATTTTAGGTTATATGACTTGTATCTCAATAAAAAAGATATCTGTTACTTAAAAAAAAGGGGGGGGGGCACCTGGATGGCTCAGTGGGTTAAAGCCTCTGCTTTCGGCTCAGGTCATGATCCCAGGGTCCTGGGATCAAGCCCCGTATCGGGCTCTCTGCTCAGCAGGGAGCCTGCTTCCTCCTCTCTCTCTGCCTGCTTCTCTGCCTACTTGTGATCTCTGTCTGTCAAATAAATAAATAAAATCTTTAAAAAAAAACAAAAAACAAAAAACAGAAAACAGGATTCCTTTTCCTTTTTCAGTCCAATAAGGGGAAATGGTACAGAAGGGCTAGATGGGAAGACTGGAAGAGTACACAAAGCACAGTATATTTGTCTCTGTTTTACTTTGGAAACAGTGAAAGGAGATGGAAGCCAGCTTTGTATGAAGACAGGAAGAAGCCATAGTCATAGGTGACTGGAAAGATGAAATTTGACAATTATAAAATTCCTCAATGATGTCTTTGGTTAAATGTGTTGGATTTTAGATGCTGATGGGACAAGTGAATATACAAGAAGTAGTTAGAAGTATGAACCTAGAGTTCAGGGGACAGATTGGGGCTACATACACAGACAGAAGAGCAATCCACATATAAGTAGTAACTGATGTAATGAATGAAATTTTATAACAAGAATGTTGGGGATTTGTATGAAAAGAGGATTGAGCAAAGAACCCCAGAAAGACCAACATTTAAGAAGTGAGAAAATAAAAGAAATCAGAAAAAGGAGCCTAGGGGCCTGGGTGGCTCAGTGGGTTAAGCCGCTGCCTTCGGCTCAGGTCATGATCTCAGGGTCCCGGGGATCGAGTCCCTCATCGGGCTCTCTGCCCAGTGGGGAGCCTGCTTCCTCCTCTCTCTCTGCCTGTCACTCTGCCTACTTGTGATCTCTGTCAAATAAATAAATAAAAATAAATAAATAAATAAATAAGGAGCCTAAGAAGAGCTTAGGGAAGAGTGACAATGAGGATAGTTTCTTAAATGTCAAAAGAGGAGGGGCGCCTGGGTGGCTCAGTGGTTTAAAGCCTCTGCCTTCGGCTCAGGTCATGAACTCAGAGTCCTGGAATTGAGCCCCGCATTGGGCTGTCTGCTCAGTGGGGAGCCTGCTTCCCCCTCTCTCTATGCCTGCCTCTCTGCCTTCTTGTGATCTCGATCTGTCAAATAAATAAATAAAATCTTTAAAAAAAAAAAAAAAGAGGAGTGTTCAGAGTGTTGAATACTGCAGAGAGGTCCATTAAGATTTAAAAGCAACCACTAAAAAAAGTTAATTAATTAATTAATTAATTAATTTTTAAAAATAAATAAAATAAAAAAAAATAAAAGCAACCACTAAATTAGGTAGCTATGAGCTCAATGATGATGCCCAAAAATGCAGTTTTAATAAAATGATAATGAAATCAACTGAGACAGACTTTCTTCAAATGTATTCCTTGGAAAATGAGTCCTACAGAATGCTTCTCCAAAACGGAGTTGTATGGTCAAATAAGTTTGCCATAACACTATGCACATTATATCCTCCTCTTAAAGAAGCATAACAAGCCTACAATAGAGTAATCTGTTGATGTTACACTCTACTGGAACCCACTGTTTCCCAAATTTCTTTGACCATGGAACTCTTTATCACATAATAGAGAATCTATTGACAGTTGTAGAAACTGAAGTTCTGTGGACAGAATTTTTCCATACTCTGGAGTTCTAAGATTATGGTGGGAAATAGTGTTAAAAACATAGGCTCCAGAGTTAAATAGATCTAGACTTGAATGCAGTTCTCTTACCAGCTAAATGACCCCGATCAAGTTTCTAACTGTCTAAATCTCAGTTTTTTTAATCTATAAAATGGGCCAAATAACAAAGCCTGGTTTGTAAAATTACTGTGAGGGATTCATTTGGATAATGCATGTAAAGTATTTATAGTAATAGTAATATCCAGGGATGCCTGGGTGACTCAGTTGCTTAAGCAACTGCCTTTGGCTCAGGTCATGATCTCAGGTCCTGGGATCAAGTCCCGCACCTGGCTCCTTGCTCTGTGGGGAGCCTGCTTCTTCCTCTACCTGCTGCTCCCTCTGCTTGTGCTCTCTTCCTTGCTCTCTGATAATAAAATCTTTTTAAAAAATAGTAATTCCCAGTAAGTATGGTTATGATGATGATGATTGCGGCAGTAGTTGAGATCAAAAGGAAAATTGTGATATAGGTAATAAAGTTTTCATTGAATGAGGAATTATGGAACAGTTGGGACCTAACTGCAACAAGGAAGCTGAGGATCAGAATAGGTTATGTGAATATCTAGTCATGGCCTGGAAGTGGCACAGAGAGACTGAGAAAACTAAGCCTCACTCTTCACCCAGTAACAGGGCATGAAAAAGGCATTACCCTCCCCCTTTAGAAAGGGCTTTAGTGGTGCCTGGCTGGCTCAGTCAGTAGAACATGTGACTTTTGATCTCGGGGACATGAGTTCAAGCCCCACGCTGAGGGTAGAGTTTACTTTAAAAGAGGCGGCACGGGGGGCAGGGGGAGGGGGCTTTAGCAAACAGCCAGGTTTTAGTCAGTAGAAAATGTACTGATTCCGGTCTCAGATGTCAGTAAGAACTCCAGTTTGCAAAGGGCAGAAGGGACCTGTTGGAGCAACAGCTGGAGCCCTCGTCTAAGAGAGCTTTCTCTAGTTTGTGAAGCAGTAGTAGGGCCTGATCTTGAGTAGGGATTACCACGAAGTTTGAAGAGATGCTAAAAGTTGTGGTTGAAAAAAAAAAAAAAAAAGTAAAAGCTGTAGTTGAGAGAGGTCTACAAGTATTCAGGCTTATTACAGGATTTTCATTTTCGACAGTGTTAAGTAGTAGCACAAGATTAGAAATAATTAAAAAATACATCAAGAGAGGACAGAGTATATAAATTATAATATATCCCCCAAGAGAAATATTATATAGCTATTAAAAGAGAATGGAATAGCTGTATTTGGACTAATAAGGAAAAATCTCCAAGATAACATTAAATTTTAAAATGTGAAGGGCAATGTATGTAAATATACACAAGCATGCATGTGCACATACATGCTTATAATTGCACAGATTATCTGTGGACTGAGTCACAAAACACAGGTAACAAAGGGGGAGATAGGGACTAGAGGCCTGGAAGTTTGAAGTAGGAAGGAAATATTGCACTATACATGTTTAAGTTTATGTTTTGTGTAATTTTCTATTTTTACACTTATTACTTATCCAAAACATTCTTTAGTTTTTTAATTGTTATAGTAGTGATGGTTAGGAAGAGGGATGACAGATTGTGGGAAAAAGGAGGGATAAGTGTGGCCTCAATTAGGGCAAAGAGTTGAAGTGGTGAAAGTTAAGATAGGCAGCCTTTATCAGAGCAAAATCCTGGAGTTTAAAATTATAGAAAGAATGCTTTCCTGGTGCAACTAAGTCTAAGAGATGGGGTCCTCAAAGGTGCTCCACTTGAGCATTTTTCTCCAAGGGGAATACCTTTTTCAGGGTTTCAATAATAGCAGAGGAAGAAAGTCTCCGCTAGAGAGAGAGTCACAAGAATACAACAGTACTTTGTGGGAGAGTTGATTCATTCTGTCTTAATGATCTTCCCTGAGAAAATGCTGATCCATCTCTCAGGCTGACCAGCCCCAATCTTGGATCTCATGGGATTGCTCCATTTAAACACAGGCCTTCTAATCTATTTGCTCAGTTCCATTTCTGCTTACTAAATAAGTCTCTCCTTCTTCAGCTTTCTTTAGCAACCCAAGAGCTTCTGTCAAGGCTTCCTCACGGCTTACCTCCATGTCTTCTCCTTCACTGTCCCTTCCACCTGGAACACCCACCCACCTGCTGCCACCGCAGTCTCCGTTTCTAGAGCTAAAAGTCTCACCTCCTCCCCCAGATTTTTCTGCAGCTAAGCCAAATAAGGTACAGAATCATATCCATTCCACCCACACTACTAACATTACTGCAATGTCATCAAACACTTATTAAGTACATATGACCAGGTGCTCAACCAGCCCAGATACAGAGATGACCTATATGACCTCTCCCCTAAAGCTGCTTATAGGCATGGCATAAGGTAGCTAGGTTCCTATGGTAGTTCCTTAAAGTCTACGGAATGCAGTTATCAGTTGAAGAAGTATGAATGTCCTATAAGTTTATCGGAAATATTCAAATCACAATCAAAGAAATGCAAATTAAAACAAGGAGATACCACTCTTCTGAAGAGAGATGTTCTTTTGCCAAATTGGCAAATATTTTCTAAAATAATACTCAGTGTTGGTGTGGCACATTCAACTACTTAAAGTATGGATTGGAAAAACCTTTCTGAAAACACATCAGAAGTTTATCAGAAGTCTTTAAAAGGCATATACTCCTTAACTCAGTAATTTATTTGAATCTACTTTGAGAAATCTACGTTAAAGAAATAATCAAAATCAAAAACAGACTCATGCACAATAATGCTCATCATAGCATTATTTGTAAATTATAAAGAAATATAAGTTGTTATGGAACATCAACAAAATGGAAGATTATTAGTTAATAATAATCATGAAATGTTTCCAAAAAATATTTAATAACCCAAAATAGGGGCGCCTATGTGGCTCAGTCGTTAAGCGTCTGCCTTCGACTTGGGTTATGTTCCCAGTGTCCTGGGATTGAGCCCCACATCAGGCTCCCTGCTCAGCGAGGAAGCTGCTTCTCCCTCTCCAGCACCCCCCACTGCCTGTGTTCCTTCTCTCGCTGTCTCCTTCTGTCAAATAAATAAATAAAATCTTTAAAAAAAACCTCTCAGAATAAAGCTCACAAAAATAATCTAAGTGAGGAAAATTTTATTATTTTTTTAAAGATTTTATTTATTTATTTGACAGATCGAGATCACAAGTAGACAGAGAGGCAGTCATAGAGACAGAGAGAGAGAGAGAGAGAGAGAGGAGGAAGCAGGCTCCCTGCTGAGCAGAGAGTCCGATGCAGGGCTCGATCCCAGGACCCTGGGATCATGACCTGAGCCGAAGGCAGAGGCTTTAACCCACTGAGCCATCCAGGCGCCCCTAAGTGAGGAAAATTTTAAATGCACACATAGTATGGTCTAAATCAGTAACTTTATATTTAATGTATATAAAAGTTATATAAGAAAACATAGCTAATATTTTATAGTTACTAAGCCCTGGAAAAAATTAAAAATAGATTTAATTAAGAGATAAAGAGGCATGTGGAGACTTCTGTGAAAATGCTGACAGAGTTTTTTGACTAGTTAAGTATCCATAAAAGTTTGGCTAAACACTCTGCTAGGATCTCTACAGGGCTTTTGAACAGCAGCAATAAACAGCATAGCCCCAACAATCAAGAATCTTACAAGTACAGAGGAAAGTCAGATCAAACAGTAAATAAGTAACTCTATCACACCACAGTAAATGTCAGTCTAGAAAATGTATGCACAGAGTCTGGAAACAACCTCCACCTGACTGGATTTTAAATGTGAATACAAATTTAGCTAAGTGGAGAAAGAGAAAGAGTATTCCATGCATGGCAAACAACACGTGCAAAGTCTCTGAGATTAAAAAAAAAAAAAACAGAATAGCACAAAGTGGTAACACCAGAAAGGCATGTAAGGTCTGTATCAGTGCTTTTCCAGTTCTTTTTGTGGAGGATTTGGTTTTTTTATTCCAACATGTCATGGACTGATATTTTTTGTCTAAACCCTGTTCAATGAGACAGGGATATTATCATGCACATGGTATTACAGCAATCCAAACTGCCTCTAAATGCTCACTTAAAGTACTTACTTCAATTTCAGTACTTACTTCATCAAAAAGTAGAAACAAACACTTCCTGGGCTGGTCCATGGACCATACTGGGAGTCCCACTGAAATTATCAAGGTTTTATTTTATCATGAAGGCAATGTGGAGTCACTGAAGTATATTTTTTCTGATTTCCTCTGTTTTTAAATCATAGTTTTACTAGATAATTTAAAACCCTAAAAAAGGGTACTATTACTTTCCCCATCTTGTGGATTAGGAAAATGTGGCTCATTAAGGTTAAAAAACTTTCTCACAAGGATACATTAAGAAAAAAATATGGCAACTCCTATCACAGGTGTAAGGGCCTACTTAGCCAGAGCGAGCCATTTTGTTGTTTATGCAGTAAACTTAGATTGAACCTGCCCCTTCCCCCAAGAGGAAAGCGCTTAGAAACAGAACTGGGGAAATACGGCCAAATAGCCCCCGATAATAGAGTCCAGATACAAGGACGTGTCCGGCCAGGTGGAAACATCCAGTCACGGGAAAGCGCACATATTACCTCCCTACCCGTCAAGGACGTGTTTGGCCAGGTGGAGACATCCAATCAGGAAAGCACCTCCCTAACCACCCAAAAATGTGGGCCCTGCCTTTTGGGCGCCAATTCTGACCAGAGTGATAGGCTAGTTCAAATAACTACTATAGGGTAAATTGTAATTCAATTGGCCACCTGTGTGTGGCCAGACTCAACCACATGGCCTTTGCTCTATAAAAGTTAGTCTGTGAGGCTGGGAAGGGGTCGCCTCTTTGCAAGAGACGGCCCTGGCCAGTCAGTTTGATTCTCGATGCTTGGTGCGAAATAAAGCCCTGCTTAACTTTCGCTTTGTATCAGTCTCGTCCTTTTGTCTACGAACCCTTTCAACAGGCAAGGATTAATCTCCCTAAAACTAAGCTCCTGGAATAAAAAGTTCAATAGAAAAAAAAATGAGCAAAGAATATGACTAGACTATTCACAAAATAGTAAATACTAACAGCCTTTACTTGTATGAAAATATCCTTAACTGTACTAAGATACACACACTTAAATTCTACTGACAAAACACTGCCCAGTAGACTAGCAAAAATTCAAAAATTTGAATAAATCACTCTATTGGTGGATTTGGGAAGAAAAAAAGCACCCTCATGACATTACTAGTAGGAGTATAAATTGGTACATTATCTGTGGAAGGCAGATACCCTTTGGGGTAGTCATTAAAGCTGCTCACAAAAGCCTTCTCCTTCTCTTTCGGGTATACTATACTGTTCACTTGAGGTTAAATATGGTTATACGACTTGCTTTAGCCAGGGAAATGTGAGCAAAAGTGACATATTGTATATTCTGGGTGGAAGTTTTTTGCTTGTTTGTTTTAAAGATTTTATTTATTTATTTATTTGACAGAGATTGAGAGAGAGAAAGTGATCACAAGTAGGCAGAGAGGCAGGCAGAGGGAGAGGGGGAAGCAGGCTCCCCACTGAGCAGAGAGCCAGATGCCGGGCTGGATCTAGAACCCTGAGACTGACTGGAGCTGAAGGCAGAGGCTTAACCCACTGAGCCACCCAGGCGCCCCCTGAGTGGAAGTTTGAAGAACCAGAGTGCAATTTGATATGTTCTCTTTCATTTATCTTTTCTTTCCCTCCACCACCCATACTGACAAATGTCCTAGATGCAGAACTCCTTGACATGCAGGATGACAAGCAGCATGAACAAAATAAACCTTTACTGTTTCAAGCTACTGACAAATGGAGGGCAACATGACAATATTTATTGAATTTACAAATACATATCCTCTCAAATATACTTGCAAAATGACATATGTAAAAGGTGCTCATTTACAACATGGTTTGTTATAGCAAATGACTGGAAACAACCAAATGAACCAAATTAACATCAACAGAATACTAGTTAAATACTTGCAGGAACTTCATACAGCAAAATATCTGTAACTATTGAGAAAAAATTCTCTTAAAGCTAATATGGAAGGATCTCCAAATGAAAAAACAAGATGTTCTCAGTATGTACACCAATTTTGTTTAAAAAAAAAAAAAGTGAGGGGGTACAATATATATTCATATGTTCTTGTACTTGCACCAAGCAACTATGGAACAGTAAGAAAATAACAATTATTACCTTGGACAGACCATTAAAGGGTGACTCGGTGGAACTTCCAATTTACTCAGGAAAAATATTTGGGGTGCTGTACTTAACTTCCTACTGTCACAACCTCAATTAAGTTAGGCAAATCTCATGTTAAGTATAAATAGCGTACTTCTACCTCTATCTGAAACTGTTCTGATACTCTTCATTAAACTCTGGCTTGTCTTTATCCTCTTGGCCACATCTAATCAGCTTCTATTACATTACCTGTGTTATGTATATATTTACTACTGTTCTCTTATTAAGCAATGGTTCTGTTTTTGCTATTCTTTTTGAGAGATTCTGAACTGCCTCTTAAAAAGAAAAAAATCATAGCAAACTGTGCCTGCTCCAATATATTCTTGTTTTTCTCATTCAGAACTTTTTTTTTTTTTTTTTTTTTTTTTTTTTTTTTTAATTTATTTATTTGACAGACAGAGATCACAAGCAGGCAGAGAGGCAGGCAGAGAGAGAGGAGGAAGCAGGCTCCCTGCCGAGCAGAGAGCCCGATGCGGGGCTCGATCCCAGGACCCTGAGATCACGACCCGAGCCGAAGGCAGCGGCTTAACCCACTGAGCCACCCAGGCGCCCCTCATTCAGAACTTTTATGTGGATGTTATTTGTTTTACTTTCCTTTATAATAAGAATTATAAAAACCTTACTTATGGAAAATTACAAATAAAAAGTTAGTAGGTATTCTAACACTGTCTCCATAAATGTTCACTTTAAATGTTTATCTCCTGTCACTCTAGACCAACAGACTCCAAATCTAAAATCTATATACATGTATAACTGTGTTAATACATTACATTATAAAAATGTAAAAAGCATAAAAGAAATAATCATTTAAGATTTACTAATGATAAAAAAAGTTTTCTGCTGTCACTAAAAGTACTAATAATATTTTTAGTGAAAGCAATGTGATACAATATGCCTCATTATTTTTTAAATCTCGGTTTAACATTTCATTATAGGATTATTTGAAGGTCTGGTTCCACTTTCAATTATTTCAATACTTGGTTTTCAAAGCTGCCAAAAAGATACAGATACATCAGTCAAATGAAAGATGTGCAAGTGGTTCCTACGTAGCAATTATTCAAAGATTTTGTTGAAATTTGGCTAATTAAGTTCTCATTTTCTCTGATATCTTACCAAATAGAAATATTTTTAACAAGTAAGCTCAAACCTCACTGAAAACTTTCATTATAAGTATTTTCAAATATGTTAATAGCTTCTTTCCAAGATTTTAGAACATGTAGTTACTGGGTTTTATAGGTAACAGTCATTGTTTCTGGAAAAAAAAAAAAAAGAACACTTACACAAAAGAAAGATTCTTAAACATCTGTATTCACAGCAGCTACCTTTTCAATCATTATTAAAACATCTTCTCTCTGAAGGGTCAAATTAGCAATGCTTGTAAGAAGCTAGAACAATATGAGTGACAAAATAAATGATAAAAATGATTATGACTGTAAAATGTAATACATTATATAATAAATTAGGTATCTATGAGTCCACAGTGACATAAATAAATTGATGGGAGAAAAGGGAAATCTCTTCCCTATAGTAGAATGCCAACTAATGAATGTAGAAAGTATAATGGAAATAGAAAGTTACCATTTGGCAGCCGCCATTAGTGATGAAGATTCAGAAAGGAGACATCAATGAATGCTTAGCTCATTGGTGGAGGTGCAATGCGGAATAAGATACTGGCATATTTTTAGAGTACACAAAACACCAGTTACATCAACTACAAAAGGAAAAAAAGGTGCCTCAACAGGTTGGAAACCTGGTCAATAAAAACTTAACTAGGTGACTGAGATTAATATTAAGGGTAGTGTAAGGACCTATTTTATATTTTTATATCTTAGCCAGAGGCTTCCACTGAGGTTAAACAATAACATTGTTGTTTAACCCTTAAACTGACCCTGCTCCCCTTCCCCCAGGGGACTTACTTAAAAACAAGCCTCAGGTAACAAAGCATAAATACAAGGATGGGTCAGGCCAGGTGAAGACAATCCGATCAGTGGGGGGTTGCATACTGTCTCCTTAGCTACCAAGGAGTATGGGCCCCGCCCTTTGGGAGCTTTTTGCGTGCCAATCCTAACCTAAATTGTAATTCAATTGGTCACCTAGCAACACTGTGCAGTTTCTCTGTGTGTTACAATTTCATTGGCCACCTATGCGTGGCCAGGCCCAACCACATGGCCTTTGCCCTTAAAAGCCAGTCCATAAAGGAGAGCGGGGTTGCCCTCTCTCTAAGAGGCGCGGCCTTGGCCGGCCAGTTTGATTCTTGATGCTTGGCGTGAAATAAAGCTTTGCTTGACCTTCACTTTGTATCAGTCTTGCTGCTTTAATCACAGACCCATTATTGGGGCATAACAGGTAGCACATGTTGACACGTGTACTTTCTGATACAATTCACTAAAAAGAGCCCAGCATATTTTTGTGTAATTCCTGCCAAGAAAGCATGGCCTGAGTCTGAACATGAGGAAACATTGGATGGACCCCAAATGAACATGCTACAAAATAAAAGGCCTATACCATCTGTCCAAGATAAAACTGAAGAACTATTCCTGATTAGAGGAGACTAAAGAGATATGACTACTAAATGCAACATGTCAGCCTGGATAGTATACCCTGGACTAGGGAAGAAAAGAGACATTGTTGTGATGGCAAAATTTGTATGGCATTTTTATGATGGTGTTGCCATTGTTGATTTCCTCCAGTGGATAGTTACACTGTGCTTATATAAGAGAGTAGCTTTAGTTTTTTGGGAAGTACAAATAGGACTATTTAGGAGTAACACAACATCATCTCTTCAACTTTTTCTCAAATGGTTCAGAAAAAGATTAATCACACATAATGGACAGAAGGTGATGAAAACTGGTGACATCAACAACTGGACCACCTTGGCAAGAAAGATTTAAGAGTTCTTAATACGTTATTTTGGCAAATTTTCCCTAAGTCTGAAATTATTTCAAAATAAATTATTTTTCAAGTGTGTTTACACACGTGAGCATGCTTGTATTTTTAATGCAGGTATCTGCCAAGTATTATACTACTGACAGCCACTTGTCATCATTTAAAAACATCCTTTCTGTATACATCACAAAGGCCCTAACAGGTGAGGCAGTGGCCTTGAAGTGGGTAGCCAAGGGAGACAACAACTGACTCTAAGAGGCCTTGTAATGGTTCCCCATCCTAAACTCAAAATGAAAAGGGCTCAAAGTGACAATGGTACTGAAAAAAGCATTTAACTTAACCTTCAGGCTCTCAACCCACTAGGTCTATCTGATTTCCATTAATCAGCATAGAAGGAAACCAACAGCCACCTCCCATCCCTTAAGGCTCTAGCTTACTTGTCATGCATCCCCAGATGCACACTATAAGGAGATGACTAATCAGTGACTGCCTCGTCAGCACCATATGTCTCCAAATTTCAAAGGAAAAACTGTCCCAACTAGTACTAGAAAAACAGATTTCCTACCTCCTGCAGCCGGAGTCGAACCTTGGTAACTGCTCGGATCCAGTGTGCTCTGGCTTGGGTAAATGGCGAAGAAGCATTCTCCTCAGGAAAACTTGTAACAAAGAAAGGAATGTTTCTTAAGAACAGCCCAGGCCACAGGGTGACCGCTTAAGGCAAAAGTGCCAAATAACTTAAGTAAAATACTTTGTATTTATGCCTAGACTTGTTTCATGAGTCAGGCCACTATACAGCATAGTCCTAAATAGCTAATGTGGGGGAAAAAAATCCTCTCTAAAATGACAACTCCTGGGGCACCTGGGTGGCTCAGTGGGTTAAAGCCTCTGCCTTCGGCTCGGGTCATGATCCCAGGTTCCTGGGATAGAGCCCCGCATCGGAGTCTCTGCTCGGCGGGGAGCCTGCTTCCTCCTCTCTCTCTCTCTGCCTGCCTCTCTGCCTACTTGTGATCTCTGCCTGTCAAGTGAGTAAATAAATAATCTTAAAACAAAACAAAACAAAACACTTTAAAATGACAACTCCTTTTAGCTTTTTATCCATTCCCTCTCTTCTTTCCCCATTTTTCACTTACCCAATAAGCCAGCTCACTAGGACAGTCAGATTTCAGGATTCTAGTAAAAGCAATGGCAAGGGCCTTGAATCAATGCTAGCACAAAAACTATGCAGACATGTGTACTAATCCTTGTGCCTTGCCTCTCAAGACCACCAGTCTCCCTTGGGCATTCTACATGCCATCCATCCTTAGGGCACAATTTTGTTCCTGCAAACCCTTCCTGCTCCACTAAAAATTTTGGAAGGCTTACCAATTCCTAGACTACAACAAAAATGCTAAGGAAAAAAGCACAGCCTATTTCCTACCATAGTCTTGTTCCTTGAGCTGCCTTAGGGACAACCTCAATGAAATAACAATAAATATAACAAACTAGTTTTGGGACAGAAACACTACACTGTATTAGAACAAATCATCATCTAGTTTCTTAACTGTGGAACAGTAGTCAGTTCTTGGTGACAATGCTTCTCCTCTCTTCCACTGAGGTCTAGTGCCAAGGCAGCAAACAAGCATCCACCATCTAGACATCTGAAATATAGGCCAACCTCTGCTGTCATCTAACTGGATCAACTGTTTTAAAACACTGTGGTCACTGGTGACCAAGGTAGAACTGGACCACACTTGAACAGCTAGGATCTGAAAGGACACAGCCAGTAGAGAAGGACAAATACTTGTGCTGGGCACTTCTGCTGCTCTACCAAGAACTCTACCCACACAATAGCATCTGCCAAATCTAAGGTCTACAAAGAGCCATTTTTCAGTGGCTCATCAACCACAACAACTCTTGGATGTCTTGTCTATTAGATGAGCCACTAGAGAGGTCTAAAAATCAGGAAAACGTTAAGGAGAAAAGAAAGTTTGTATCTTCAGTGGTGGAGTATGATGAAGTTCTTGAACCTAGGTGAGGTTCAGTGGGGTGAGGTTCGGAGCCTACGGCTAAGAAAGAATTCTTAAGACATCTTTGGTGCAAAAAGGTGGTTTATTAGAGCACGGGGACAGGACCCGTGGGCAGACGGAGATGCTGCCCCGTTATCCTGAGGAGTGGCTGATTATATACACAGGAGTTGGGTAGGTGAGGACAAAGGGAGTGATGTTAGTTTCTAAGGAATTTTGGAAGCAAGGTCTCCAGGACCTTGAGGGGCTAGCTATTGTTGGGAGAAAGGTTATTCATTACTAGTAGTAAAAATCTTCTTGTGAGACCCTTTAGATGTATATCAGTGGGCCACATGCTTGGGAATGATTCTCGACACTATCTTGGAGATCTAGAGATAAAGCTTCACATTTCTCCTATCAAGTGTCCTTGTTAGTGAGATTTGGGTTTAGAAGAAATTTAACTTTATTTAGGGCTTGAGGAACTGAGTTACTTGCCTCTGGAAATTGTGCTATTGTTAGATAGCTTCTTTGTTGTAAATCTCTAGGACATTGGTAAACCAAGGGAGATTCCTGTCTTGCAGGACTGTGATCTCTGCAAGTTAACTATTTGTTTCTCTTTTAGGGCAGCCAGATGTGCCTGAGGAATGTCACACATATTACCGAGGGGAGCGGGTGGAGAGGGGGTGCAAGATGCCAGCTTTTGCTTTGTCCTCAGCCAGACTCCTGCTCCCTCATCAGAGTAGATATACCAACAATTCTTCAAACTTTTACCACTTATAACTGCACTCACTGCTCTGACCTTTTGGTGAGAGGCATTATTTTTAGAACTTGAAATCTGAGAATCCAAGTCACCCTAGCCCTTATCACTCTAGCACAGTGGTTTTCAACTGGGGACACTTTTGCCCAGCATGGGCAATGACAACATCTGGAGACATTTTTGGTTGTCACAACTGGTAGTTGCCACTGGCAAGTAGTACAGAGGCCAGAGATGCCACCATACATTCCACAATGCCCACAATAGCTCCTCATAACAAAGAGTTACCTGGTCCCAAATGTCAATAGTGCTAAGATTGAAAAATCACACTCTGCCCCAAACTATCAACAAATCTACTGACCAATTCAGCTCAATAACACTCAAACACAGTACTAAACTTCATTAGAAGACTGCTAGAAACACAAGTTTAAAATTTTTCTTCTTATGGGTACCAATGAATTCTAGAAACACTGCTAGACCCTGGGGCAGAAGGGTGAGTTAGATCTAACTCTTAGACCAATTCTTTCTTAACTCTGTCCTAGTTTTCTCAATCAGGAAAATACAAAACAAAACAATGTTCATGTAAGAAATTTAAACATTAATAGGCTAGGAGGCCTATTTCATCCAAAGCAGGTCTTTTTAATGAAACAAGTTGTAGGTCTTGGATCAGTTCCAGACTCAGAGGCTCCCATATATAGGTCAATTAGTAGGCCAATAACCGCAGATTTAAGAAGGCCTGGTACACTGCAGCTAACTACAAAGAACCCATGTGTTCCTCTGAGAGCCTCAAAATATTTAGGGAATTATACCAAAAAGTCAAAGGAAGCAGTGCAGAGCTAAACCTCAGTATCCTGAATCACTGCCATACCCACCTGTACAGAAACAAATGAAAAGCACTTACATCCTGAAATACCACAGGCAGGTACTAAGGAGACCATGTGAATTCCTCAAGGCAGCTATAACCTACCTCTCCTGGGGGCCTAGGACGTGGTCTTTGTGTAGCACCAGATCTGGAGGAGGATGGATTGAGGCATCTTCTTTCCTCTCCTTGGGTTCAAATGCTCTCCCCTTCTCTTCTTCACCTGTTACCTCCAAGGCTTTCTCTTGTTCTCCAAAACCCGCTTGGCCATCTCTGGAGAAGCTGCCAGAGCTGTGGCACGAATGAGTTGAGTCCCTCTCCCGACGGTCATCATCTTGTTCGTGACACTGGTCTAGTTCACTCAACTGAGAGCTTCCTTGACTTACATTACAGGAGGAGCCATACCTACTACTGCTGGTGGGGCTGTGAGAATGAGAGGAAGACAGATGAGTATGTATATGCAAACTAGAGACCAGGACAAATGTAATGGATAAATCCAGAAGTAATGATTCTTTCAGTGGCAAGAATCACAAATACTAGGTTCCTGGGAAGACAGAACCAAACTTCACAATCTAGAAGAACTAGTTTCTAGTCAGCAGAAGCACAAAGGAAAAACACTACAACATGCTGGGTTCTCTAACAGCACTTAATCTCAACCTGTGGCAGACGCTGAAGCACACTTTATCTCAAAGTAATTTTTTAAGTAGCAGTTTAACCTTAATTATTAAGAATTACTAAATATAAAAGTAGCCTCTTGTTTACACCTAATATTCTTTACTTGGACTTCTAAAGAATCTTGTCCAATGGCTGTGATTAAAGTATTCTAATTTCCATAAAGTAAAATGGATGAGATCTACTCCCCTTTTCTATTATTTACTAAACTGATGTGACCTTTTCTTCCTCTGTAATTATAAACGTGAATGTCTGTTCCTTAGGATGAGCAAAGGAGATTGGAGATGTTCCTTCAATTATCTCTCAACTATCTACATGATGAGGTAATGGATACGATTGCGAGATGAAATCTATGACAAAAAAAAAAAAAAATTCCTCTGGGGAATGGTCTCATCAACATGAATGTTACAATATATCCCGGGCAGCACAGGGAATGTCCTAATGAGAAACTTGCCCACCTGTAACTGAGTTGCTCTTGGAATATGGCTCGTTTGGGATAAATAGGACAAAAGCCAACTCCAGAATCTGCATCAGGACCACACTAATATGTTTCTATACTTGAGGAGAGGCCAGCCCAACCCTTACTCAATCACTTGAATTCCCATACCCATAAAAGAAATTTGTTCCCCTGCTCTGAGAGACAGCACCTATAGCAGAGAAAGTGGCAGTGAATCATGATTAGAAAGAAGGGCAGTATCCATAAGTTACTCCCTTGAGCTATACACTGAATTTAAGGCAGTCAGTCCTACTCCAGCTAGAGCTTCTAGGTGATGATCTTTAAGACCTATCCCAGTTCATATGGATAGTTCTATCCCAAATCAGGGGAACCCTTTCACCTCCGGTATCCTGCTAAAAAGCTTCCATGCAAAAGGATGAAGAAGTTCCTTGCCACAGAGTCAAGCCTTTAACTGAAGGGCTTATGTTTACCCTTGACTAAATGAAGATAAATCGTTATTGTTTCCCAGGGATATTTTTCCCTATGGTACCTCCTGATTACCTGGTATTTTCAGGCTAATTTCTGATCCTTTGTCCCATGGCACCAGGACAGGTACCAGGTCACTGTTATGAACAGTTCCTAACACATGTGTATACACACACACACACACACACACACACACACACACACACACACGATCTCTAAAATCAACCCCTCTGGACAGGTTTTGGGAAAGAGGTCCTGGCAGCATTCTTAAGTTGTACTGTATACGGTGTTTCTTCTTAGGGGAAATAACGGGATCTTTTCCACGGGGACCCTGCACAATGCTCCAGAATAAAGAACGACAGCAAAGGACAGCCTTAAGCTCCTGTGACACTTTACTCAAAGCACTTACCAGACACCAGTCTTAAGGGTACAAAAAGGCAAAGACTGGAAGAAGCTATGCAAATCCATGTGGAATAGGACATAGAATATAAATTAGCCCAACCTCTGTATCTTACATTTTACTTAATAACCTCATTGCCACTGGAGAAAGCATCTTAGAAGCCTTGAAAAAGCAAAGCACAGTAGATCTCTCCCCAGCTTGTATAGATAAAAGTGCTAAAAGCCCAAGGAAGCATCCTAACCTATCATATGTGGTTGTAATTAATATATGCTACACTACTACTTGCTGCCTCTTCCTGACCTCCATTCTCCATTCCACTTTACACAAGGCAGAGAAAACCAGAGTGAGTAAATCCCAGGGTCCAGCCTTTCCTTTAGCAGTAAGTTCCTTCTTCCAATAAATGAATTACATCTGACACTAGAGAGAGGGAAGAGGATGAAAAGACCCTTACATTATTTCTTGTTACTTAACCCCTAGTTAACATGAAGCTCAGATGCTAGGAAAGACATAGGAAAAATAAAAAGCAGGCTACCATTAAACTACCACTAAGTCACTGCATCATAAATGGTCAATTTCTTAAAGTCATTTATGATGCTTAGATTGACAACAGGCCTTTTGTCGGTCTTTGGTTCCTTGATGCCATGGAGAGTAACTGGTTGCTGTATGTCTGAAAGAGAGTCAGTGCTAGCAGGCAACACCTCCTCCTTTTGTGTTTCTGGCTGGTGAAGTAGCTCATTGACAGTGCAGTGTTCTTCCTTATGAGTGCCTGAAGGACAAGTGGAGCTAGAAAGGTTGCTATTGGAACCCCAGTATTCTCCTGATGCTGAGACTTCTTGCTGGTTTTCCATTTCTCCAGGTCCTGAAAGCTCATGAGCACGTATACTTGGCTTGGTCTCCTGCTGCTCAGAGGTCCCAGAGGGCTGACCAGCTGGCTCAGCACTAGCCTCAGTCATTCGAGAAGACTCTAAAGCTTTGTCAGCCTCCCTAGCATTAAGGACTTGATCGCTACTGATAACCAGAGCTCGAGAAGAGGGTTCTGCAGGCATTTGTTCAGGGCCCCCTCTGTTCTCTTTTGGCCATGTGAATGAGAGATCTAGCTTCTTTCCAAACCTTAGTTTTAGATCACTTGCCATAATGCTCCCTTTCCCCTCACTACCTCCCTCAAACAGAGTTGACAACTTTTTAAAACTGGCCATTAAACCAGGCTCTACTGCTCTGTTGCCAGAGGAAGGAGATGGGGAAAAGAAAGAGCTCAGTGGTTTCCCACAGTCAGTGGCAGAGGATGGGAAATGGAGTTTTGGCCAACTGGGCATGTTTGGGATCTCAAAGTGAGATCTTGGCTGCTCTGTTTCCTGGGGGATTGCAGGTAGATCTTTCTGGGTATCAAGTATCCCACAACTTTCTTTAGCACAAAGCACAGGTTCCTCTAGCACAGGGTGAGAAAGGTATCCCTGGGTTTCTGGTGTGGCACTCTGGCCAACACTTGCCTCACTCAACAGTGGAGTACTGGTTTCCAGTGAACTGGCTGCCTGTAGTTCCAAGAAATATTGGTTTGTGGAGTCAGACTGCAGAGATGGCTTTGCCTCAAGGGGAATAGATGGCTGAACCAGAGGAGGAAGCTCTTTGGCAATACAGGTAGGATCTGAATCCACATGTGATGGCAATGGAATATGCTCTGCTTCCAATGATGCATCTGTGTCTGTGCCCTGCAACAACCCCATGTCTCCTTCATCACTCAGAGACAATACTCCTTGCCCAGTATCGTCCTCTGAAACAGAAGGTGCAGCCCCAATTGTTTCAGAATCTTGGGGTTCTAGAATATTGTCATGAATATTATTGTTTTCCATTTCAGTTGTTAGCTTAGTATCATCTATCAGAGTCTCTGAGTCTGACTTTGCACTAACTGCAGTCATTGTGCAGTCACTGAGAGTAGCTTCTGAATTGAGTGCTGGAGAGGAAACTTCTCTCCACAAATTTTCTGGAGGTACTGATCCTACAGTATCTCTGCAACAACCATTTTGAGGCCATGCAGTAGCCGGGATAGGTGATTCTTGTTTGTATGCCTCTGGTTTGGGACTTTTAAAAATTCCAAGTAATTCACTTTTGAGGGACTGAGATGATGCACCAGAAGAAAGAGAGAAAAAGGAGTTTTTCTTTGGCAGTTTATGAGGGGAGAAAAGTCCAGAGAAAGTTTTAGGAGGTTCAATTAAGCACCCGGAGAAAGATTTCACTTTTGTCACAAACCCTGAAAGCACCTCTACTGAAGAGCCCAACACTGACTTGTCCTCTTCTTTATCTACCTCTGGGCTCTGGAGATGCCTTGTACACCCTGGCTCCACAGAGGGAGAGGTTGGCTCCAAGATCTGTGTTAAGACTTCACCAGGGGCCTTTTCTAATGGCAAGTTTAAGGGGTCACTAGTAAATCTTTCATTTTGGTGGTGGTTAGTACAAGTGTCTGAATTGTTGAGCTTTTCAGTTGAATGGTTATCATGCGAAAAAGACTGTGCCAATGAGCCACTAGAGAAGGCTTCTGGTATGAAAGGTTCTTCATAAGGAGCTATTCCAGTAGTCTCTAGACCAATGAGCAGTGTTTCAGTCTGTGCCTGAAATTCTGGTGAATGAGGAACAATGTCATTCTGCAACTGATTCATCTGGAAATCTGCTAAAGATGTCCCTAGTCCGTTACTAGGATCTAGTTTTCTCTGATAGTCCTTCTCTCCCTTGAGCTCATCTGTAAGGTAAGTAACCTCAATGCTGTTGCTAATGGAAACACAAGGAGCCGTTTGCTGTTCATGAACTACCTCCTGGACTATGCTATCTCCAGTGCTACTGGAACTTTCTCTAGTCATTGTGCCACCCATGTCTACAAAAACACCTGACTTCTTACAGGGCTGGGAAGTCACTGGAGCAACAGTTGAAAGGCTGTGTTTTTCCCCAGGAATCTGCTGCTTTCCATCCAAAAACGGTAAGCTGAAGAAACTAAAAGAGTTATTATGAGAGGCATCCTTCTTGTTGCTTGAGTTAGTAGTGGAAAAAAAGGAAGGAAGTGTAAATAGCCCTTCTGCTTGAGATTTGGTTCTCAGAGGAGTAGCAGAGGCCCGGTTCTCAGATTTTTCAGATCCAGTCAGGAAAGAAAATATACTCTTTCTGGTGGGCAACTCTGGTTGAGATGGAGAAGTTGTGGGAGTTGAAAAACTCCAATGCTGGTCAGAAAAATGATCTTGTTCCTTTGAATTTCTTGGGCTTGGAATATCAAAAGATAATTTGTTGCTTCTTAAAACTTCTGTCACTGTAGACACATCACTAGTTTCTATTGAAGAATCTCTGGAAGACTCTTCAAGACAGTTTGCTGAGAAAGACTGATTTGGTGATTGCTGGATTAGGTGGTCTCTGGAAGGCACCTCTTTTTCAGTCAAATTATTACCCTGTATATCCCTAGTCAATGGTTCTTTTAGCCCACTGTCATCAATAGTCATCTGCTTGTTCAGACTCCTAACTCGAACCTTCCTTTTAGAGGCAACTGGTATAGCAGAAATTGGCTGTGCAGGATTAGGACTTGATTTGACTTCATCCTTATTAACCAATGAAGAAACAAACATATTTTCATTTGTCTGTATAGAAGATGCATTGGTTTTAAATAAATCCCCAAGGGTACCAAAAAAATTTGAAACACGAGGAGATTCATTCTTTTGTTGAGAAGGTATCTTTCTATTTTTATCACCATTCTTTTCTAAATTTGGTGGTCCTTCTTTTTTCACCTGGGTTTTAAAGAGGTTCAAAAATCCAGATGCCTGTTTTCCATTCGATACTGTACTTACTGAAGAGTCTTCTCCCCGAACAAAGAGTTTCAATGCACTTTTAAATAATGTTCTCTCAGACTCTTTGGAAGACTGGTCCTGAGGAATCTCACAGTTCTTGGGTTCATCCCTACTAAACTGTGATTCAAGAGGAATTGAAATAGAGTCAACTATAATAATTTCATTATCTTCTATATGTGATTTAGCCTGAGGAGTTGTTTGGCTTACCTGTGCAGCAGATTTTAACAAACTTTGTTTTTTCTCATGAAAACTTTCACTTAAAGGGAATTCTTGCTTCATAGTTTTAGTAAATTCTGGTTGCTGAACGTTGGATACTTTTTGTCTTTCTAAATCTTTCTTGAAAAGATTTTCTTCATCTTGGAAGTTACTCTCTAATCGTTTATTCAAGATTAACGACCGAAGACCATCATTTGTGAGCTCTGCTAAGTCTGACTGCTGATCTGTTTTCTTCATGACCAAAGACTCTAAGGATTCATTCTCATCAAAATACAAAGTATTTCCAACTAAAGCAGAAAATAATGAAGCCACTTCATTCAATGATGACATTTCTCCTGTTTGCTGTGGACTGCAAGTCATATTTTCAGGATGAACCAAAGAGGTAGCTTCCTCAGAAGACTGAACCCAGTGTAAACTAGAAGGGTAAACTGATGAATCCTTTGCTAGAGACTGGTTCTTATTTCCTTCTATAAAGTGGTTTTTATTTAAGTCATGATGTATAATAGTTCGGGGCTGATTTCTGAGATCCAATATATATTCAAAGTCTTCATAACCACACACCCTTTCTTCAAAAGATCCAAAATTTCCATTAAATTTCTGAAGATTATAGCCAGAAAAATCTAATGGTTGATCCTTTTGGCCACAACTTGACTCTTCGAGTACTTGTGAAAAGGTTCCTAAATTTAGATACACTGGTCCCTTACTTCTTGGCAAAACTACAGATAAATCAAGAGGGTCATCAACTGGTTCCTCTTTAACACACCAGAATAATTCATCTTCCTTAAAACTATAGGCAGAAATAATGCTGTCATCCAACATAATACTTGATAGATCATTTGTCTGTAAGCCACAATTCAAATACTCTTGATAAGAACAATCAGGTATAAATAAATATGCATATTGCCCAGTAGAATCAGTGAGGACGTAATACATATACTGACCATCATGGAACATATAATATCCATAATTTCCATCTTCTGATGGCCACCACACTCCACTTTGAAGACATGATAACCATTCCTGGTATTCATAACCAACACTTGTAAAAATAAAATTTTCATCCATTCTTAATAATTCTTGATCAACTATGGAACATGTAGTCTTCTCATAACCTGAAGAACAACTTAAGTCAATGGGCAATTCTTCCAGTGAATTCTTAGTCTCAATAACTGGAAAATAAGAATTTCCATAAAATGAGTACGCTGCCCACATGTCCCTTCTTAATAAGTTATCTTCATTAAATGCTAACTGGTCCAATGATTCATATGGTAAGTCATGCCAAATGACACTGTTTGGATTTGTTTTCCCCTCCAAGACATTTGCATTTTGATCCTTCTGGCAAAAATTTATTGCTGAATTTTCTGAGTCAGGCCACAAGAAAACATCACCTGATGGGTATGTATTTTGATTCAACATATAATAAACTGGCTGAAGTTTTCTGGAATTTTTGGAGAAATCTTTTATATCAGAGTCCCATTCATAACAGAAAGGATTATTAAACTCTTCAAAAGCCTGATAGTGGTTTGATAAATTAAGAATGTTAGTATTTAATATAGGTAGATATAACTTATTTGAATTTTCATGTATTTTCGCCTTAAGAACATGGTGTGGTGTCAGCCTCTCAGGCAAGGATTTCTCTAAGAGGCCCTGTTCAGTGCTTGGAGCACAGTGAAATACCCTGTTCTCAGAAGAGGGGCAATTCTTTTCTTTTTGCTGGTTCTTCCATGAAGAAGGGCAATGGTTGTTATCAACCCAAGCATCAGATAATGGTATGTTTTCTTTAGGTAAGGATAAAGAGCTTTTTAAGAATCCACATATTTCTTCTTTTTCAACATGGTTCTTCTGATTTCCAAAAGTCACACATGAAGTAACAGGGATCTCATCCAAGGATAAATGTTTATTTTCATTCAAACTTTTTATGTTGCCTAAGGACATGGACTTTGCTTCATTTGGTTTACAATCAGTCACACTGTTATTGGATATCAGGTTAAATATTCCTGAGAGTAAGCCTGGGGTATTATTCTTATGATGAGAATCATCACTCTTCAAATCTAATTCTTGTCGACTAGACAAATTTTCAAGAGAAGAAAACCTGTTAAACAGACCAGAAAGGAGGCCTCCTTGGGTTCTTTTCTTGGAAGCTTTATCTACAAGTCTGTCTTCATTAATTTCATTAACCACGGTGGATTTTGAAATGACAGAAGTAGATGCTAATGAACAGTCTGATACTGTTAAAGATGTCATTTGTGTAAGAGTCTTACTTAATTCTAAAGAATCTGAAGGAATATATTCTTTGGACACAGCTCCAAGGACGGCTGAGGTATCTATCAGACAGTTATCTACTGCTGCATGGTCACTTGAATTTAATCTCTCTATATTCCCAAATTCCCCAAAATCATTATTAATAATTGGAACTGAATTAGACTTTATTTTATTAAGTGTGTCATCTTCAGGACAATTTATTTGGTCATTTTTATTAAATGCTTCTGTATCATCAAATTTCCCTAAATTATTACAAATATTTGGAACTGAACTAGATTTTATTAAACTAAGTTTGGCATTTTCATGGCAGTTTCTTTGGATCTCTTCATCAATGGTTACTGCTGAGTCAGGAAAACTCTGGTCACTGACAGTGATACGGTTGTCAGTGAAAGGAAATTTAAACAAAGGAAAAATGCTTCCTTTCTCCCTTAAATCCTGCTGCTTTTCAGAATGACTAAGAACGCTGAAAAATGGAACATGTAGTTTTCCACTAAAGGAAAAAGAATGTCCATCTTTCTTAGGGTCCCTCTCCCATCCACCCTCCTCCAACTGGTGAATTTTCATAGATTCTGATGAAGTTTCCTTTGAACAGGTCTCAGGTGCAGTGAGCAAAAACTGGCTAAATGATTTTCTGAGTGGCTCGAGAAAATCATCATCACTAGTAACTTTGTCCCCCTCTAATGGCTTTGAAGAAGGCTCTTTATTTGCAATTCTACTGCCAGTTATATAAAGTTGTCCTGGAGTGTCTTTAGCACATATTTTTGATTGATTTGGTAACAGAGACAAATCTGTACACGGTTTTCTTTCCAAAAGACTTTCAATATCATCTTTTTTATTTGCAGAACTGCCTAAGTTTGAAGGTTCATTGGCCACTTGGGAAGACAACAACAAATCCTCACTTGAGGGCATCTGGGTTGAGCTTGCAGTTTTTCCCTCATTCTTATCTAAAGTGATGATACTACTGTTATTGCCAGGAGTGTTTTCCCTTTGATTTGACTCTGATCCACACCCAACAAAGTTTTCCTTTCTTGTTGGCTTGTTCTGGGCATCATCTTTTTTGGCTTCATCCTTTTCTGAAAAGATCTTTAATGGATTTAGCATGCTAAAAACAGACTTTATAACTGAACTCTGACTCTGTGGAGTGGAGTCCCTTCCAATAGTCTCTGTTACATCCTGAAAGCTTAAATTTCCAGTTTTACTACCTGTGTGCTCATTTTCAGAAGTTTTGTCATTTCTGCCAAAATCCTTATTATCAATTGCTTGAGAGGATAATGGAAATTGCATGGAAAGATCCTTCCCCAATACTGACTTGGCTCTGGGTTTAGATCCCGAATTAACCGTCTCTATTTGATTAAGAGTTCCTGTTTTCTCTGGAACTAAAGAAACCAGCTTTTCCACGGAGGTTGTTAGATGCTTTGTGCCTGAACCCACTTTTTCTGTGAGTGAACTGAACAAAGAACCAACAGCACATTTCACTCCATTCAGCTCAGGGAAAGAGACAGCCTTGTCCTTGTCATTCTTGACAATGGATGAAGGTGGTATTTGATCCCCAGGCATTTTCTGTTCTCCATTATCAACAGTACTGTTGTGTTTAACCGATTTTTTAGTTTCTGAAAAGGAACCAAATGTATTAATCTCCTCTTCCTTCTCTGCTAAATATTCTGACACTGTTTCTACCAAACACTGAAGCTCACCCATTGTATCAACATAGTCCTTCTTGGGTTCCTCAAGAGAGGAAGGGGTCATCTCTTCCAGGGGGCACCCAGACAGATCTCTAAGTGTGTTTGCATCACAATTTACCTCCAGTAATGAGAATACTGGACTTGTTACATGATATTCTTCAGGTAAGTCTCTAATATGATGGATATTGGATGGATGACTTGTTGGTGACAGTAAACCTTCCTGTTTATCAGTAAGAGGAGAACTCAGAAGTTCATCAGAAGTACTGCTAGTAGAATCTTCAAGAATATCTAATGGAGTGAAATTAGTGGCATGCTGGTTTAAGCCAGATGACTTCCCACAATTCTTAAAACAACCAGAAAGATCATAATCATGATTTTGCAACTTAGTGGTCCATATGCCACTCTTAACCACAAAACCATTTTTGTAAGGGTGCAAAATTGGGTAATTTTGTTTCTTCTTTTCAATGTGGCAAATGTTACAATTTTCAGTGTTAGGATATGTACTTTGGAAGTCAGTGTTAGCTCCTAATCTATCACCATACTGTCTTCTTTCACTGTCTCCAAAATGATGGTGTAAGGGCTTGTTTTTCTTTCTCTTATCTATTGTATCATATTTCTGAGGATATCTGAAGAACACGGATGTTTCAAACTTAAGGTCAGAATTAAAGGCAGTAGAATATTCAGTTTCTTGACCCGGAAATGGTATCTTTTTCCAATTCTTGTACTTCAGTTGTTCTTGTTGGCTATAACATTTATCAGTTTTTGAAAGAGTTCTAATTTCTTTTACTTCTGCTTCCTTTAAGTTTATGTTACTGCTTTCCAGAAACTCTTGTGGTATTTTCCCCTCTATTTCCTCATATATACTTTCTTGCTCTTCATAGTCAACATCAGAGAAAGCTGAAATAATCCTAATTTTGTCATTTTTGGCCTGCAAACCTTGTCTGATGTAAAGGGATAAAATCGGAGGAAGAATAAGGCAAAGAAAAGAGAAGAAACAGGGAAAAGGAAGAAACAAAGTATAAAATTTAGTGCATATTCAATGAGAAAACTAAAATAAAAAGTCAATATGATAAAAACCATTCAGACTGAAAATACATGATAAATTTGTATGTTCTTAACTCAGTATTAAAGCAATTTAGTCAGTTTTTCCACATCAAAAAAAGAACGGCTATAGTAATAACCATAGCTACTTGCTACTATGAGCTTTTTATGATCCTTTTATTTTCTAAGAAAGATAGAAACAAATGAACATGTTTCCTCAGTATTAAGGTTACTTAAAAATCATGTAATTTTGGGGGTGCCTCTCTGAGTCTGTAGGTTAAGCATCTGCCTTCAGCTCAGGTTATGATCCCAGGACCTTGGGACTGAGCCCTGTTTCAGGCTCCCCGCTCAGTGGGGAGTCTACTTCTCCATCTCCATCTGCTCCTCCCAACCTCATGGTCTGTCTTGCTCACGTGCTCTCTTCCAAATCAATCAATCAATAAATAAGTAAATAATCGTAATTTTTTTCTCTGCTAGATATGAAAAAATATTCACTCTTTAACCTCATTTCATATACTGATAGAGTAAAATCAAATTTATATGGGATCAATTAAAAAATTTTAGCAAAAATTTGGCACTCTAAAGTGTATCACTAATACTCCTCTAAGTATTATTAATAGGAAATAAACAAAATAACAATAGGGTAATAATTGGGTAAAATGCAGTGCTTTGGAAGAGTATGTTGTCATTTAGGTTGATGTGACACTATTACTGCTGGCCTACACATCTGAGGTTTACAAATACAGAGGGGAAAAGAGAGTCAAAAGTAGTGGGTTTTTAGCAATGTTTTTTTTTCCTTAAAGTAAAACAATATAAACAACTAAAATCAAATAAGTAAAAAATACAAATATTCAGCTAATAAACCAGCAAGAAGTAAAGACCAACTACAGTAGGCTTCCTGGCATGTTTCTTTTTTAGAATCAGATTATAAAGAGTAAAAATTCTATGTGATGGTTGATATATGAAAAAATTCACTGAAAATATTTTCAGAGGTGATAGTAAACTGAGATAGGATGTTGTCTAGCAGGTAGGCAACCATCTGAGGGTCAGGATAAATATTCACCAGTTTGGTAAAATGAGCAAAAAGAAATATGTTATGGTATGGTGAATTTTAGCAACCAAAAGTATAAGCTAAACTGGAATGGTTTTTAAAATATTAACCTCCAACCAATAATTGATTCAAGCAAGGATCATCAATGGATGCTAAATTAATGGGTAAAAAGTTGGGGAAATAGAATAACGACACAATCTAAGAGAGAATGAAATAAAAGTAAATGTGCCAGAATGTTAACACAATTGATGAATCTAGGCAACATGAATACAGGTGTTAATGTAGTATTTTCCCAAATTTTGTCTGAATTATTTTTTAAAGTGGGGGGGGAGACAAACATATGCATATGTTTGGTTTTATACTCCTAAATTATGTGATAGTAGTGTATGGAAGGGTACAAAAGAAACAAACAAGGGTGGTGTGAGAGCTAGGAGATAGGAAGGGGACAGAATAGAGGAGGACAGGTACGGGTGGGAGATTCTTCACTGCATCTGTATTGTACCTTAACATTTTTTTTAACCATATCAATGTTTTATATATTTAAATTTTTTTTAAAGTTCCAGCATAAGTACTGAATCTGCTATTAAGAGATCATCTGAAGTTCCCAGGGAAACATTTAGGTAGGAAGGATTATCCAAAAATTTAACATCTGTGATTTTCTTTCTTTAATCGTGGTGAAGAGTGTATCAGAATCACTAGGCTGGGCAGAGGCATGAGTTGATTTTTTTCAGTCATCCACCCCAAGTTAGGCTGCTCTCACTAGTTGAGAATCACTGATCATAAAGAGAATAGTAATGACAGAAATGTCTAAATGTGAATGTACAGAAGACAAAAAAGAAGACTGAGAATCTATATAAAATGGCTGTGGCTTGGTCTATCATTCTGTTATACTCCCACTACCACCTCAGGTTAAAGCATCCAAATACTGTCAGTTGCATCTTGGAAACTACATTCCAGGGAGAGAAGTGCTTTGTTTCCAATACCCACCTGAGGGCTCGCCGCTCTGGATAATCAAGATCGTAACTTTGCATAGAGTCATTGTAGGAATCCCGGGAATTGCCCTGAAGTAGCAGCTGTTGCGGCAATCGCACTGGCACGGGGAACTGATGCACAGAAGCGTTGGGCTGGGAAGTCGTATGGTAAGGAGGTGGGATGCTATTGCTGGTCTCGCTGCGATAGTCACTATCTCGGTCATCAACAGCACTATCAGGATCTTCAAAAGCTGTAGAATAAGCACAGTCACTCAAAGCATCCCAGCTTTATTAGCTTTTTAGAATTTTTTCTGCTTCTCACTTAAGTAGCCACAAGCCTAGACCTTGAGAACAAGAGCAAGCTGAGCTGCACGTGAGCCAAGTGACGGCAAACCCATGTGCAGAACTGTTTCGGTTAAAACTCGTAAGTTTCTTTCCTTATTAAATAAGACAAGATCCTTGCTTTCATTTTAGTGTTGATTCTCAGATAAGTTCCAAATTGTATTTTCCCAATGCAGAACTCTCTGGAATTCTGATTCTCTAGCTATCATAACTCTAGTGAAAATCAACTTTTAAATGTCATAGATTCTATTCCTCTATTGTTATCAAAACGGGCAGAAAAGAAATTTTCATTTAGAGTTCACCTGCTGTTTTTAGACTTAAAAAAATACATAGCTGAACCCAGTAAGCAGGTCCAACACCAGAAGGTGGTGAAATAATCAGGAAGGACAAACCCAAGGCTCTAAAGAACCAAAAGTTCTGGATACAACTAAGAACAGTAGCAGTCTTTTACATACTATGCCAAACTTTATTTTATTCGTATTTTTAAGTAAGCTCTAAACCCATTGTGGGCTGGAACTCATGACCCCAAGATCAAGAGTCACAAGTTCCACTGCCAGAGCCAGCCAGGCCCCCCAAAACAGTAATAGTCTTACTGTCTGGCTGCAACAACAGGTTTTTCTAACAATTACTACCAAGTACCTCCACCCTGGGGCTCAGCATTTCCACCCAAAATCTGGGGCTAAAGAAGAAAAGGAAAACATAAGCACTATCAATGGGATCTTGCTGACAATCCAGCCAAGTTTATCTAACAACAGTGACTATAATTTCATAGAATTATTTCTGTTCTTCAGGCCAGCACCTGACTGGATAGTTTTATTCTTGATGTTAACTAAAATGACTACAGTTACAAATCCTGCTACAAACACAAATAAAAATATTTAACACAGTACTTGGAAAGGGAGCTCAACCTAATAGTGCTTCATGGTTTATTTTATAGAGAAGCCATTTCTGACACCAACTCCGTATGTGTATAATTAAGAAGGTCCCAGATGTCCTGTCTTGCCAATTTCCTATTTGGCACAGTGAGGAAAAGGAACATTCATTATCCCAAAATGGAGATACTTTTAGCAGATGATGAACTACTCATATTAGCAATTTTTAAAAAAATTCTTGATAGTTATGTAGGCAGTAAGAGCTTTCTGAAGACTGTAAGATTGGGCCTTCACAATCACTCAAGCAGGAGATAAGAACCTGCATCCATGCCATGGAAATGTAAAAGAACGGATGAACTAGAAAAAGAAATCCAGACAAATGATAAAATGTGGGGACAAATGGAAGGTAACAACGACATGACACCTTGGCTTGCACATCAGACTACCTGGTAGATAATAATTCCACTAAAAGAGACAAGAGGGTGCAAACATGTGGGTTTTACAAACAACAAAGAATATTTGAACACCAGATTCCAGACAACACCATGGATACAGAAGGAGTACAGGTAGAAGATCTCATGAACTTTTCCCTTTTGAGTTTAAGGCAACATGTGAACATAAAACAAGGAGAGTAACCAGAACCTAAGGAGAAAAAAAAATCAGTATGAGAAAGAGGCTAGGGGTTCCTGGGTGGCTCAGTCAGTTAAGAGTCTTCCTTTGGCTCAGGTCATGATCCCAGGTCCTGGGATCAAGCCCTGCATCAGGCTCCGTGCCCAGCAGGGAGTCATCTTCTCCCTTGCTCCTCCCTTTGCTTGGGCTCTCTCTCTCTCTGAAATAAATAAATAAAAGCTTAAAAAAACAAAAGATACATAAGAGTATAAAAAAAAAAAAGGAAGAGGCTAACCTTCAAGTGGTCAGGAAGGGTACTAGTCAAAAATTAGGGGATGCAAAGCATTCTGCTCAGAAAGCACTCTCAACACATATTAGGAAAAAAAAAAAAGACTTCAGGGGCATTGGTTTTTATCTTGATGCATTTGTCATTCTGAACACTAGAAAGAAAGGATCAACGGACAAAAACCAATATGTCTTTCAGACTTAATTCTTTCTGAACCCACAGGAGTCAGTGGAAGAAGTAAGATGGATTTTTCATGCATACAGATGAGACAGCAGAGGCAACAAGGGAGACAAAACCAAAAGTCTACTTAAACACCACAAAAGTATCAACATATAACCCAGAAAACCAAAGAGGGAGCAGCGATGGACAATCCCACTCATTATAAGGCCAGGAGAGAGTAGCTCAATCAGAGTTAGGAGCCCACGATCCAGAGCCAGAAACTATGTTGGACAGACCCTTGGTTTTTCACTGTGTCTGACCTATTACTCCTAATTAATGCTCTGCTTATTTATTTTACTAGGCTAAGGGGAAGAATACTCCCAAACTTTCCTAAAAGCTGACATTTCTATACTAAAAAATAGAGGGCAAATATAAAAAAAACAAAGTGTTCATGGAAAGAATAGGTTAGGAGTAGAAGAGAATATGAAAAGTAGGAGAGGGGATGCCTGGGTGGCTCAGTCAGTTCAGCAGCTGCCTTTGGCTCCGGTCGTGATCCCCGAGTCTGGGATCAAGTCCCGCATGGGCTCCTTGCTCGGCAGGGAGCCTGCTTCTCTCTCTGCCTCTGCTTGCTTGTGTTCTTCCTCTCTCTGACAAATAAATAAATAAAATCTTAAAAAAAAAAAAAAAAGAAAAGTAGGAGGGTACAGGAAAAAGGAAATACAAAGAAGTGAGGTGAGACAAAGACGAGAAACAGAAAAAAGGCTGATGAGGGCAAAGACCAGATTTTTCTCCCCTGAAACCATCCCTGATCTCCCTAGAAAGAAAACCTCCTGGAACCACCAAGGCTGATTACAGACTAAGAAGGGATATTAAGAAAAACGTTTGAGGGGCACCTGGGTGGCTCAGTAGGTTAAAGCCTCTGCCTTCGGCTCAGGTCCTGGGATCCAGCCGCGTATCGCATCGGGCTCTCTGCTCGGCAGGGAGCCTGCTTCCCGCCACCCCCCCCACCCCCCCACCCCCGCCTGCCTCTCTGCCTACTTGTGATCTCTGTCTGTCAAATAA